>NW_027488367.1:407500-572500 GCF_051014445.1 Colletes latitarsis
TTGATCTAATAAAAGCGTTCCTCCCATCACTGGGACGAACTCTGTTTTGCATGTATTAGCTCTAGAATTACCACAGTTATCCAAGTAAATGTGGGTACGATCAAAGGAACCATAACTGATTTAATGAGCCATTCGCGGTTTCACCTTAATACGGCGTGTACTGAGACATGCATGGCTTAATCTTTGAGACAAGCATATGACTACTGGCAGGATCAACCAGGGAACTTGAGTAAAGTTCTTTTGTAATATTCTCTCAATTTTATTCTTCGTCGCCGACTCTGAAGGAGAACGGACGACGACACATAAAAAACTCCTTCTTTCAACATCAAATTTTAGTCTTTCGTTCGAAAGACTTGAGAGCCACCTCTTCCTCTCTTGTGTTATAATATTATATATGTATAGAGAGGGTACCACCAAAAACCCTCTCCTTCGTTTAGTTTCTTTCACTTTTCCGAGAGCTCCCCAAACTCTCGTTTATTTAATTTAATTTCATTTTTCGAGAGAGCGACCACCAACTAACTCTCTTATATTTGCTTTTTCTCGACAGAGCCACCACCAACTCTCTCGTTTATATTTGCTTTTTCTCGACAGAGTCACCACCAACTCTCTCTCGTTTATATTTGCTTTTTCTCGACAGAGAAACCACCAACTCTCTCGTTTATATTTGCTTTTTCTCGACAGAGTCACCACCAAACTCTCTCGTTTCGTATTTTACTTCACAACAGAACATTATTGTATAATGGTATCCCACAACGACAAAGTACGTAGAGCTGCGCTCATGCTGAACATCTCGGGCACTTATTCACGCTGGGCATCGATCGTGGAAGCACGTATTGCCAGGCCCGAAGACTAAGCATTCATGCTGGACAAAAACGAGAAAGCGCGTATGTGCTGGTCGAGAAAGCACGTATTCGGCGCCGTACTGTTATGTCGAGGTCAGACACCTGTATTTCATTCTTTGCTCACTTTCCAGAGTACGAACCGTAGTTCCATACAATTTTTGCCTTTTAAGCTACGCTCCGTAGAGTGTAGTGCCAGTTTATGGTTTTCACAAAATTTTCAATCGCTCGGACTGAAGAGTTGATGCTCGGATAGTACGAGTATACATATTTTAAACGTATACAAGTCACCAACGTCACTCGAGACGCTTATACCACTTCAAGAGCCATTCGGTCAAAGACACCGACTCGTGGCAATGCAGTGTGGAGAAAGTCTGGAACGAGCACGATACAGAACAGTCAGGATGAAATCCCGAGGAGCGACGACTGCTTCTCAACCGAGGTCGAAGAATAGCCGTACGCTCGACGCTGCCCCGACCGACTCGACCGGACCGTCGCTTCTCTTATAGGTACCGAGGCGCCCGCCGGAACGCCGGCGACGCACGGGCTTACGCACGGCCGCTTATGGGGGGAACCGCGCGACCCAACCGCCCGCCCGAACGGCCTGTTATAACTTAGAGCGAAAACCAACACCTGTAATTTCCTTAATAATTGAGCTAGGGCAAAAAAAAAAAACGCTATCTTGTAGGAAAAAAGCAGGGGAACACGATGCCGTCGTTAAAAATATAGATTGCCGTGCTCGTTTTCGAGAAAAAAATGAAAAAATGGTCAAAATCGTCGCAGGACAAAAACTCGACACGCTATCTTGTAGGCAAAAATTAGACGAATTCAAAACCGTAGTTAAAAATATCGGTCGTCGCGCTAGTTTTCGAGAAAAAAACAAAAACGTTCAAAAAATTCGAGATAAAAAAAAAAAACCAGCCTACCAGAGAGAAAAAATTACACTGAACAAATATCATATAGGTCAAAATATGTGTTAGCGTACTAGTTTTCGAGATATAGACGAAAAACCGTCGCCGCCGATCGGTACGTCGGTCGATGCGAAAGCACCGCGCGACCGAGCGCCCGCCTAAAAGACCAGTTCGAACATACCGAAAAATCAAGAAACCGTAACTTCCTTAATAATTGAGCTAGGACAAAAAATCGACACGCTATCTTGCAGGAAAAAATCCGGGGAACACGATGGCGTCGTCAAAAGTGCAGGTCGTCGAGCTCGTTTTCGAGAAAAAGAAAAAAAATTCTCAAAATTCGACAAAAAAATAAAACGATCAGTGGACCGTGTAGAGAATCTAAAACTGCATAAGAATCGTATAGATGAAAATTGGCGTTCACGCGCTCGTTTTTGAGAAAAAAGTTAAAAAAGCTCTCAAACTTCGAGATAAAAAAAAAAAAAACCATCTACCAGGTAGCCAACGGTAAACGGTACAAGTATCGTACGGGCGAAAACGAGCGTTACCGTGCTCGTTTTCGAGTTATTGACGAAAAACAGCCTGGAGCGATCGGTCCGGCGGTCGACGCGCGAAACTTTCTAAGTCCGCTCTGCTCCGAATCATCGCTCCGGCGTCAAAAATCGTCGTAGGACAAAAAATCGCCACCCTATCTTGCAGGAAAAAATCCGGGGAACACGATGGCGTCGTCAAAAGTGCAGGTCGTCGAGCTCGTTTTCGAGAAAAAAAAAAAAAAATTCTCAAAATTCGACGAAAAAATAAAACGATCAGTGGACCGTGTAGAGAATATAAAACTGCATAAGAATCGTATAGACGAAAATTGGCGTTCACGTGCTCGTTTTTGTGGAAAAAATTAAAAAAGCTCTCAAACTTCGAGATAAAAAAAAAAAAAACCGTCTACCAGGTAGCCAACGGAAAACGGTACAAGTATCGTACGGGCGAAAACGAGCGTTACCGTGCTCGTTTTCGAGTTATTGACGAAAAACAGCCTGGAGCGATCGGTCCGGCGGTCGACGCGCGAAAGTTTCTAAGTCCGCTCTGCTCGCCCTCAGGGGCTGCCAGCCTTTCAGCTGCAGTACGGGCTTAACGAACCCGGGGTACCCGAGTCATACACACACCGTAAGCCTCCTGTTGGTCGTCACAACGACCCATTCACAATTCCCTATTGGTTTTGTGAATGGTACGTGACGGCAGGAGGAACGGGGGTCTTGGCTTAACCGCCTGGGCCACGAGTATGGCGACTCTATAAAATCGCCCTCCAATCCTAAGCTATGGTGCGCGGCGATGGGATGCATGGTTGGGGGAGAAGGCCCAATCCCAAGCGACCACCTCCGGGGAACCTGCCGAACCCCCGGAGTATTAGGCTTACCCGGGTAAGGCGGCTCTGCCCGGGTGGACCTCTATTTCCGACCATCTCGTGGGACTATTATGGACACAGAAAATAAAATGGGGATGGGGCGGGTTTTGTCGGTTGGGGAGGACGGAGACGGGGTTGGGGTTAGGGTGGCGGCGCTCGCGCCCCACTCAGCGCCAGGTCCGGCTTCGTGGAGGGTGGAGGAGGACGACGAGACGGCGTCGGTCTCGTCCTTCTCCTCCAGCACGAGCCACATAGGCTCTAAGAGGAAGAGGACGGGGCAGGCCGTCGTCGAGGTGGGCGGGGCGATGAGCCCGTCGGTGAGGCTGAGTTGCCTCAGGGACGAGGTGACCGAGGAGATATCGGAGAGGATCTCCTCGTCCCTGAGGCGGGTGGAGAAAGTCGCCGCTGCCTGCGCCTTTAAGGGGCAGAGAAGCGGTGGCGCGGAGGCCCTGAAGGCCGCGGCGGAGGAAATGAGGGAGGCGGCGCGGGAGCTCAGAGGGCGGAACGCCCGTCTGCAGCTCCTGTTGGAGGAGGAGCGACAGGGGAGGAGGAGGGCAGAGGCGCTGTGGAACAGCGCGGCCCTCCCTCCCATCCTCCCTCCTCCTCCACCGCCGCGTCCCTCGGCGGTGGTAAATAAGCGGAGTGCGGCGGCAGTGGTGCGGGGCACCGCGGGCCCCTCCACCCGCACTCCGCCCGTGAAGAAGTCCCCGTCCTCCTCAGAAGACGATCTTCTGAGGAGGATTGGGGACATGATTGATGGCAAGCTGGCCGCCTTCCGGGAGGAGCTCCTCGCCGGAAGAGCGGTCAGCAGGAAGGCGGTGCCTCCCCGACCTGTTCCGGTACAGTCGGGGAAGGCAAAGAAGGGCGGAGTGAAGGCTCCGCCCAGCGTTGCGGCACCAGGGCCCCGGGTCGCGACCCCCAAGGGGGGTGGTGTACCCGTGGTCGCGGTTGTCGCGTCCTCCACAGCACCCTCCCAAGGGGGGGTGGCGTGGAGTGAGGTGGTGGGGCGGAAGGCGAAGCGGGCGGCGAGGAAGGCCTCGCAACCGCAGCCTCCGCCTCCGCCGGCGGCGGCCAAGGTAAAGGTCGCGAAGGTCGGGAAGGCACGACCAGGTCGTCCCCCAAAAACGGCAGCGGTGGCGCTGACCGTTGCGCAGGGGGGCGACCTGACCCTCGCGGAGGCGATGCGGCTCGCCAGGGAGAATATCTCCCTGGAAGAGCTGGGCATCGCCTCCGTGAGGGCGAAGAGGGCCGTGACCGGGGGTCTCTTGCTGGAGATCCCCGGTGCAGAAGGCGGCGCGAAGGCGGATCGTCTCGCCCAGAGGCTCCGGGAGCAGCTGGGCGAGCGAGGTGTCCGGGTCGCCCGGCCCACGAAGCGCACGGAGATGCGCGTTTGTGGGCTGGACGACTCGGTCAGCGCACAGGATGTGTCCCGTGCCCTTGCGAGGGCGGGGGACTGTCCTATGGAGGACCTGCGGATCGGAGAGATCCGCAGGTCGCCCTCCGGCCTCGGGTCGGTGTGGGCCCGGTGCCCCCTCTCCGCCGCCCGTAAGGTGGCGGAATCCGGGAGGGTGTTGGTGGGGTGGGTTTCGGCGCGAGTGGAAATCCTCGCGCCGCGCCCGCTCCAGTGTCACCGCTGCCTCGAATTGGGGCACGTGAGGCAGTGGTGCACCTCGCCGGTGGACCGCAGCGGTCAGTGTTACCGCTGCGGTGCCAAAGAGCACCGTGCGAGCCAGTGCTCGGCGGCCCCCCACTGCCCGCTGTGTGCGGACATGGGGAGGCCAGCCGATCACAGGGTGGGGAGCAAGAAGTGCTCCCCCCCCTCCCGGAAGGAGAGGAAGAGGCGGGCTGCACCGGCTCCGGTGCCGAGGGCGGTGGCATCGTCCTCCATGGAGGTGGACGGTGCTACGGGGACGGACGGCCGGGAGGAGGCTGGCGCGGCCATTAATTAATGCCGCCCCGCCTCCTCCTCCAGGCCAACCTCAACCACTGCCGCGCGGCACAGGACTTGATGTCCCAAGTCCTCGCGGAGTGGGGGGTTGGCCTGGCGGTCGCCGCCGAGCCGTACCGCGTCCCTGATCACCCTCATTGGGTGGGCGACGCGGACGGCTTGGTGGCGACGGTATGGGGAGGGGGCGACGGGTCCCCACCGTTCTCCTTGTTGGAGCGCGGTCGGGGATTCGTCGCCGTGGACTGGGGGGGAGTCGCTGTGGTGGGGTGCTACATTTCGCCCCGTAGCGGTCACGCTGCGTTCGAGCTGTACTTGGCCGAGGTCGCGGCATGCGTGCAGCGCTACGCGGCCCGGCCGGTGCTGGTCCTGGGGGATTTTAATGCCAAGTCGGTGGCTTGGGGATCCCCCAGGACCTCCGTTCGCGGCGGGATCCTGGGCGATTGGGCGGCGGGGCTCGACCTCCGGGTATTGAACCGGGGGTCGGAGCACACATGCGTGCGGCGATATGGGGGGTCCATCGTGGATGTTGGATTCGCGACCCCCAACGCCGTGCGCATGGTGTCGGGCTGGCACGTGGTCGCGGGGGCAGAGACACTCTCCGATCACCGGTACATCCGGATGGAGGTCTCTGCCGCCGCGAGTGCATCCCGACACGGCCGCCTGCGTGGCACCCCACCACGCCGCTGGGCGCTTCGGCGCCTGGACAAGGACGCCCTGATGGCAGCTGCCCTCGCTGCAACTTGGCCGCAGGGAGCGGCCGAGTTGTCGAGCATAGAGGAGGAGGTCGCCCGGCTCGGGGCATTGGTCGCGGGTATTTGCGACGCGGCGATGCCTCGGATCGGGCGGGCTTCTCCTCGCCGGGCGGTGTACTGGTGGTCGGACGCGATCGCGGAGTTGCGAGTCGCGACTGTCCGCGCCCGACGCCAGTACACACGCGCGCGCCGTCGTCAACGTACAGGCGACGGCGTGGCGCGAGCGAGGGCAGCTGATGACCTGTATGGAGCATACCGCGTGGCGCGGGTTGCTCTGCAGGTCGCCATCAAACGGGCCAAGACCCGGGCATGGAAGGAGCTCCTCCAGACCCTTGATGACGATCCATGGGGGCGCCCATATAAGGTGGTGCTCAATAAGCTCCGCCCGTGGGCGCCCCCCGTCACCGAGGGTCTTGACCCCCGGCTGCTGGAGGACGTGGTCAATACACTTTTCCCAATTGGGGAGAGGGGACCGCGTCCTCCGGCGGCGGCGGCTGTCCCAGTGGAGTGGACGGCCGAGCTGGGGGTCACGCAGGAGGAGCTGGCAGCGGGCATCAGACGGCTCGGGGTTCGTAACACGGCCCCGGGTCCGGATGGTGTGCCCGGCCGGGTTTGGGTCTTGACCCAGGGCGTCCTTGGGGCCGACCTCAGGCGGTTGTTCGACCGTTGCCTGAGGGACGGGCGATTCCCCCCCAGTTGGAAGGTGGCGAGGATGGTCCTCCTCAGGAAGGAGGGTCGGCCCGCGGAGTCTCCCTCCGCATACCGGCCCATTTGTCTCCTCGACGAGGTGGGCAAGCTCTTCGAGCGGGTGATTGCTGCCCGCCTCGTCGAGCACCTGTCGCGGGGTGATCCCGGTCTGGCCGACTGCCAGTTCGGTTTCCGGGGGGGCCGATCGACTATCGACGCGATAGGTCGTGTGAGGGCCCTCTCGGGGGCGGCCGTCTCCCGGGGAGGGGTGGCATTGGCAATATCCTTGGATATTGCCAATGCCTTTAACACCCTCCCCTGGGAAGAGATAAGGAGGGGACTCGAATATCATCGGGTCCCCCCTTGTCTCAGGGCGGTCGTCGGGGATTATCTCCGCGGCAGGTGGATCGAGTATCCGGGCCGGGATGGTGATATGCGGAGGGAGGTGTACTGCGGTGTTCCGCAGGGGTCGGTCCTCGGGCCACTCCTGTGGAACATCGCGTACGACTCGGTGTTGCGGGCCGGCCTCCCCGACGGCGTCAGCACGGTGTGTTATGCGGATGACACACTGGTGCTGGCCGTCGGGTCGCACTGGGGGAGGGCCATGCGTCGCGCGGAGGAGGGGTCGCAACGCGTCGTCGACCGGATCAGGGGGATGGGGATGACGGTGGCGGTCCATAAGACCGAGGTGATTGCGTTTCATTCACCTCGGCAGGATCCGCCACCCCCTCTGATCCGAGTGGGTGGGGCTGACATCGAGGTGAAGCCCCAGATCAGGTATCTAGGGCTGATCCTCGATAGCCACTGGCGTTTCGAGGAGCATTTCCGCTGCCTGGTCCCCCGGTTGGAAAGGATGGTTGCGGCTCTGGGCCGGATCCTGCCCAACCTGGGGGGTCCGGCGGGCCGAGTTCGTCGGCTCTATGTGGCAATGGTCCAGTCGGTGGCCCTATACGGGGCCCCCGTCTGGGCGGACGACCTGGCTGCCTCCCGGCGCAGCATGACTATGCTGCGTCGGGTGCAGAGGCGCATGGCGCTCAGGGTCGTCCGCGGGTATCGGACCATGTCACATGAGGCGGCGACGGTTCTAGCGGGGATGCCGCCCATGGACCTGCTCGCGCGGTCGCACGCGGTGATGTACCGGCACCGCGTCGACCGTCGCGCGGGGGTGGGGGCGGTCCCGGGCGGGCAGGAACCTGCTTGGGGCGATTTGAAGCGCCAGGCCCGGCAGTCCGTGTTGCTCGCGTGGCAGCAGCGGCTCGCTTTGCCAACCGCGGGGCACCGGACTGTCGGGGCGGTTCGGCCACTCCTGAAGGAGTGGCTGGACAGAGGCCATGGCAGCCTCACCTACCGGATGGCACAGGTATTTTCCGGGCATGGCAGCTTCGGAAGATACCTGTGCCGGATAGGGAAGGAGCCGACGGCGCGTTGCTGCCACTGCGACGCTGAGCAGGACACGGCGGATCATACCCTGGAGGTATGCCCCGCGTGGGAGGGGGAGCGCCGTGTCCTGGTCGGCGTCGTCGGGCGGGATGTCTCGCTGCCGGGCGTGGTGCGCGCCATGCTCGGCAGCGAGGAGAAGTGGAGGGCCGTGGCCTCCTTCTGCGAGAACGTAATGTTGCAGAAGGAGGCCGCGGGGAGGGAGCGCGAGCTTCAGCGGCGCGCTGAAGCTCGCGCTCGTGCGGTGGCCCGAGGTCGTCGCCCGGTCGCGAGGCGTCGCGGGCGGCCACCTCGGCGTGGCGGATGACCTAGGCTGGGAGGGGGGTCCTGAGGGGACCTTCCTCCCGCCAGGAGGCGCCGGGTCGGACCGGTTGGGGGTAGGAGTGCCTCCCCCTACCGGTCCGACGCAAGGGGAGGCACCCTCGGCGGTCTGGTGCGGCCATGAACGCCCGGCCGCCGAGGGGTGGAAACGGGGTCGCGGGCGGTTGCGAGTTGGGGCTCGCAGCCGCCACTAAACGCGGCCCCGGGACGGATAGCGGCGGGATGGAGTGGCCCCGTCCCGCCGCTATGAGGCAGTGTGTCTACTGGGGGGACCGATTGTCCCCCCGGGGGATGGGCGCGAAAGCGCGGGCACGGGGAGGATACCGGAAGAATGCTTCGAGCGATTCCCGGTATCCTCCCAAAGCGTGCCGAAGGGTCACCGTGGGGTTTTTAGTGGGTAGGTCCCGCGCCTGTCGTTGTACGGGCGCGGGGAATCCCACACACCCCTCCCACCTCTCCCCAAGGAGGTGGGAGGGAGTCTTTCGAAGATTTTCCCCACGACAAAAAAAAAAAAAAAAAAAAAAAAAAAAAAAAAAAAAAAAAAAGTCCGCTCTGCTCCGAATCATCGCTCCGGCGTCAAAAATCGTCGTAGGACAAAAAATCGCCACCCTATCTTGCAGGAAAAAATCCGGGGAACACGATGGCGTCGTCAAAAGTGCAGGTCGTCGAGCTCGTTTTCGAGAAAAAAAAAAAAAAATTCTCAAAATTCGACGAAAAAATAAAACGATCAGTGGACCGTGTAGAGAATATAAAACTGCATAAGAATCGTATAGACGAAAATTGGCGTTCACGTGCTCGTTTTTGTGGAAAAAATTAAAAAAGCTCTCAAACTTCGAGATAAAAAAAAAAAAACCGTCTACCAGGTAGCCAACGGAAAACGGTACAAGTATCGTACGGGCGAAAACGAGCGTTACCGTGCTCGTTTTCGAGTTATTGACCAAAAACAGCCTGGAGCGATCGGTCCGGCGGTCGACGCGCGAAAGTTTCTAAGTCCGCTCTGCTCCGAAACACCGCTCCGGCGTCAAAAATCGTCGTAGGACAAAAAATCGCCACGCTATCTTGCAGGAAAAAATCCGGGGAACACGATGGCGTCGTCAAAAGTGCAGGTCGTCGAGCTCGTTTTCGAGAAAAAAGAAAAAAATTCTCAAAATTCGACGAAAAAATAAAACGATCATTGGACCGTGTAGAGAATCTAAAACTGCATAAGAATCGTATAGACGAAAATTATCCTTAACGTGCTGGTTTTCGAGTTATTGACGATAAGCCGGTATATATATGTTCGAGATAAAAAAAAAGATAGGGACAGTGAGTGTCAGTCAGCTTTATTGCGCCATTTGGCGGGCTGTACCGTGCCTGGGCTTTCGCCTATACCGGTAGGTGTTAGGGCGTTAAACCATTGCCAGGGGAAATATGCAAGATGTTGTGCGCATATGGGTTTGGAAATACCCCCCCTTCACCCTTTCAGGATCATCAGAGGAGTGGACTGTCCCCTGTACTGGGGAAATGACTCACTTAGCCGCTCCCCCGGCGGTCTCTCCCGGGCATGCCCAAGAGAGTATCGCCGGTGGAGCGTTTCCAGCGGGGGCCACGAGGAGGCGGAGTCATCAGCTTTTAGCTCAGTCCCATGCAGGCTCACAAGTGAGTACTCACCCGAGCACAGTGTATCCCTTGGAATACACTGCCTGCGCTGCTGCGGGCGGTATATTGTTGCTCGTGCTATTTCAGAGTTCCGGAAGTTTTCGTGGGTTGCTTTTTTTTGGTTTGATTTCCGGTTTCCTTTCCTTTCCTTTCTTTTATCCTTTTGTTTGCATGCGCTCATGACTTCCAGTGTCGTCTACGTTGCTGCATTTCTGCGTTGCCGGTCTTGTTGTTCCCTTGTTTGAAGTGCATGTGTGGCATAGGTTATCAGATGTCTGTAGGTTTTTTCCTGTACGAGTTCTGCTAGTGGGCAGGGCCAGCGCTTGCCAGCTCTTTCCAGTGCAGCTACCATTGTTGCGCGTGCTTCTTGTAGGAGGTTGCATTCATAGATTATGTGTTTGACAGAGTCATTTCTGCCACATTCACATAGATCGTCTTGTCTGATGTTCATTTCTTTTTGTTTATCCCTGATTTTTCCATGTCCTGAGAGTATTTGCATCGCGTAGTGATTCAAGTCAATCCAGTTTGCATTAAGGCGAGTTTCTACAGTGCTGAAATATTCGTAGGTGATCCTTCCTTTTGTTGACTGTGCCCAATTTATTTCCCATGCTCTTACTGTTTCTGCTCTTATATGGTTCCTGATTTGTTTTACGAGCATGTCGTTCGGAGCGTTCTCTTGCGGAATATAGTGCAAGTTACCGATTTCAAATTCCTTATTCCTTCTGAGATTGTATATTGCTATTTTCTCTTTAAGCATCAATTCCACGGGTGTCGCTGCCGCTAGAACATCAAGTGCGTCAGCCGATATGGTTCTATACGCCTTTGTGACTCTCAGTAGTGCGTGTCTTTGCGCTTGTTTGAGTTTCCTTATGTGCCAGGCGTTGATTTTGTCGGCCCACGCTGCTGCAGCATATGTGATAATGGGTATGAATACCCCTTTGTATAGTATGTTCATATTCTTGTTGTTTATACCCCAGTTGGATTTTGTTATGTGCGCGAGTTTGTTGAATATGTTTTTCCCTTTCCCTGTTATATGGAGAATATGCGGTGTGATATTTAGTCTCGTTCCAAAATGTATTCCTAGGTATCTAACTGCCGGTTTCATCGCAAGTGATGTTCGTCCTATTTTAACTGTTGGGGGGCGTCTTATGTCTATAGATCCCTTCAGAAGTAGCATTTCCGATTTTGTTTTAGAGAGCTCGAGCTTTTGTGTTTTGCACCAGTTAGTTAATATGTTCGCTGCTTGGTTCGCCTTGTCCTCCAGCTGGCTTCTCGAATTTCCAGCGATTAGAACCATCAGGTCATCCGCGTACGCTATGGTTTCAAAATTTTCTGCGTTTAGGGTATTCAAGGCGTCGTCGAAGATCAGATTCCAGAATTGGGGACCCAGGATTGATCCTTGGGGGCATCCCTTGGTCGCATTTTTTACTATGGTGTTTCCGTTTGCTGAGATCTCCATAGTCCTGTCTTGAAGATAGCTTTGTATAAGTTTATATATATTTCGCGGGCAATTTCTGTTTTTGAGGTTTTCTAGTATACTGGGCCACCAGACATTGTCGAAAGCTCCAGATATATCAAAGAGTAACGCTATGACGAATTTCTCATTTGCTTGCTTTACTTCTTCTCTCATTTTTACTATGGCATCTTCAGTGGATCTGCCTCTTTTAAATCCATACTGCTTATCTGAGGCTGATGGGTGGTTCTGTAGTGTGTCGGTCAGTCTGGTTGCAATGAGTTTCTCTAGTATTTTACTTAGGCTTGGTAAGAGGCATATTGGTCTGTAAGATTTCGGATCCGTTTTATCTTTATCTTCTCCCTTGAGTAGAACTCGTATTACTCCTTTTTTCCAGTTTTTTGGGAAAACTCCCTGGCTTAAGCAAGCGTTCATGAGGGTGGTTATTTCTGCGCTCAGAGTCTGCCACGCTGTTTTTAGTATTTCGGTTTCTATGAGATCCTTTCCCGGTGCCTTCTTGTTCTTCAGTTTTCTGAGAGTCTGCTCTATTTCCGCTGTTTCAAATGGTGGTGTGTCGTCTGTATCGGGTGGTTGTCGCGTGCCATATCGGATTCTTCGATGCCATCGTGTTTCCTCATGTTTCCTGTCGTCCGGTATCAGGTGGTTTAAGAGAGCAGTCGTTGATTCTTCCCAAGATGCTGCTTGGAGTTCCCCAGTTCTAATGCTTTCACTAGCTTCTTCCGCACGGATCTTGTTGAATTGAAGCTTGTAAACTATTCCCCAGGGGTCAGTATTCCCTTCGTGAGTCACAAATTCCTTCCAGTTCTCGAGTTTGGCCTTCCTAATCGCATTTACAAACTCGTTTCTTTTTTGACAGTATCTGATCTTGAGATTCCCACGTAAAGGTTCGTTCCTCGCTTTTTGGAAGGATCTTCTTGCATTCCTGACTTCCCTTTTGAGGTTATTTAGGTTCCCGTTCCACCATGGTGCTGATTTCGGAAATTTCTGTTTCTTTGGGATGGTGTTGTCACTTGCTAATTTAATGATTCGCTCTATTTCATTTGCGAGCTGCTCTGCATCCCTATCCGCCGTATATGTATTTGCGTCGAAGTTTTGGCGTGCCTGATTCCTGAGAATTCCTTGGAAATTTTCCCAATTTGCTCTCTTGAGATTGTATCTGGTTTCCTGCTGCCGGTTAATGTCGTTGGATGGTGAATTTACACTAAAGGTGATCACATTGTGGTCGCTTGTGGTCCAGTCTGGGTGGACCGTCCATTTCCTTATTTCGTTATAGCAGGAGGGACTGGCTAGTGTGATGTCTATATTTGATTTCCCGGTTGGACTATGATACGTGCATATGTTCGAGGGTTGGTTGACAATGTACAGATTGTGCTGGGCTATAAAGTCTTCAAGCTCTTCTCCTCTTTCATCAGTGAAAGCACTATGCCAAAGTCTCGACTTCGCATTTGCGTCTACACCAAGGATGATGTTACGTCCTCTTAGCTTTCGTAGGATCGTATCTAGATGAGCAAGATACGGTGTGATTTCTTCGCAGTGTTGAAAGTATGCTGTTATGGCGTAAAGCTTGTAGTTTCCAATGTTGATTTCGGCACAGACACAGTGAGTATTACAGAATTGTTCTAATTTTAAGACATTATATGTTGGGTTTCGTACGGCTATTGCTGCTTTAATGGTTGCCTGGTTTATGTTCTGGGCAAAACTCTTGGTGTCGGTAAGTATCTTCGTAGTGATTCCCATGCCGGTTATTTTATTTCGTAGTGTGTAGGGTTCTTGTAGGAGTATGATGTCTATCTGGTTATCATGTGTGACGCTTCTTAGTTCATCTATTACTACTTGTGCATTTTGTGCGTTAATTTGTGTAATTTTTATTTCCGGCGATGTTCTTATTGTACGCCTATTTATTTCCATAATCGATTCTAGCTAGGGTTTCCTCCAAGGCGTATTGATATGCTGGGCAGTCCTTTGTCCTTGACGAGTGCGTGCAGGGTTTTCCTACTCTTTTGCAGTTTATGCAAGTTGGTTGCTGGTTCTTCTGGGGACAGGATTTAAAGGAGTGTCCGTCCTGGCCACAATGCCCGCACGTGTCTATAGTGGCTTTACAATGTTTCGAGATATGTCCGAAGGATTGGCATTTGTAGCACCTTGTTACTGGGATATAATCTCTAATCTGGAAGGCATTCCACCCTACAAAAATCCTATTGCTTTTCTGTAGTGTATCTCGGATATCAGGTGTTACCTCGATCACCCAGTTTACTGTATCCTTGTTTCTTTCCCCTGTCTTGAAATTTAGTTTTAAATTTTCCTGAAAACTATTTCTGGGTATGTGTTCTAAATTTTGTTGATGGATTGCTGTTGTGAGTTCGGTTTCCGTGATATCCTTGGGTACGCCATATATTATCATTTTAGGTTTTTTCTTTTCTGGGAGACCAGCTTTTAGACCAAGGCCGCTTAACTTTGTATTTTTCAAAATTGTTGCTAAGTCTTCTTTAGTTTCCGTCTCTAGTAGGACACCGTTATTGCCAATTTTCCTGACACTACGTATTTTCAGTTTCTCTTGCGTTGGAGCTAGGTTAGTAATAAGAGCATGCTTTGTTTCGTCGCTGTTAGTTATTTTGCTGTCTTCCGAGGGATAAATTGTTATTATATTTCGCGGAGGTTTTATCGTCTGTGTTGGTGCGATTTTTGACGTTACCTGAGTTACTTGCGCGTATGTTTTTTGCTGGCTAGAAGCACTTTGTTTTAACTCTGCTAATTTTTCCACTACCCCGTTTATGGTTCTATCTAGTTGGCTAATCTTGTCTTCAACACTATTTTTGTACTGAAGTTGGGCTTTAAGTGCATTATTTTCTGCTCGGGTTTCCATTAAAAGTTCGTTTAATTCTACTGCTTTATATATTATAAATTTTAAATCTGCCTGGGACATTTGATTTCCGATGTTTTTGCAAAAATTTACTAATTCCGTTGCAGGAGATTTATTTTTTTTGTCGGGTACTTTTCCAGTAATATTTTTCTTTTTATGGTCAGTATTTGAATTTGTGTCACTTACCGTATCTTGCGCCTGTTTTTCTGACGGCTTCTTTTTCGTTTTCGAAATTTTCCGCTGCTCAGATATTTGGAAGTCCGATTCCGAGGATGAGTCAACCTGTTTATCCCTCATTTTTTGGGCGCTGCGTTTCCTCGTATGAGATTCTGCCGTGTCGCATTCCATTCTGCTATGCTTTGCCTAGTCTATGCCGAAATTTCCGTTAGCGACTGCAGGGCCAATGAGCGCGCGCCCCTTCCGCTGTAGCGGAGAGTGGCACGCGCGCGCGCGCGCTCAGGTCTTTCCGCTGGCGCGCTCGGCGGCCAATGGGATCGCGCAACACCCTTTCCGTTAGCGCGGCCGGTTGCGCGCGCGCGAGCACTACACCGTGCGCGCCCGCCTTGAGCCACGCGGCGGCTTAAGGTCAGCGGCCAATGGGCGCTCTCCGCGACGACGCTATCCGTCTCGAAACTTTAAACACTTATGACTTTTTTGTTTTTTATGCGATTTTGGCTCACGAAGTCTCAAAATGCACACTATCACTGGCACTATACACTGGTACCACGCACTTAGTCCTGACACCACTTTTTACCACTTTTCCACTGGTAACTATGCAGAGCCCGACATGACGCGTGTTTTCTGTACGGCGGCCATCTTGAACTCAAAAGATAGGGACATGTAGTGTGTAGCCGTTATTCTGTCCAAGCGCGTTGCCACTTGGGGACTTTGCTGTACCTCAGACCGAAGGTCTATACCAGCAACTACATTTTGCCTGATGTTCGGGCATCTACTTTTCACGCGTCGTTATGCGTTTGGAGGCTAACGACGTCGAAACCTGCTGCCACCTCGAGTCCAACCCAATCCAGGAACGCTTGCCGAAGCAAGCGGGGCTTGTATCCCGGCCCGAGGAGGTCATTGCCGAAGCACATGACCTAGCATCCGTTCGAGTACATTTTCAAGCATGGTTCTTAAAGAGAATCCGCAGACTTCTCTCGTTCTGGTACGTAGCGTAGTGCGTTCAATGGCGATTTTGGTTTCGCCCTGCTTTCGTAAGTAGTACCGAGCGCGTATATGTCCGGAACTCCCTGTATAGGTCTTGTTTTACAAGATCGGCTTCGGTCACCGGCCACGGATGGCCAGCTTCTTCCGCCGCTTGTCTCAGGAGTTCTCGCGCGTCTCGGTACCTCCGGCACTCGAATAGGACGTGGTTTGGTGTTTCCACTTGGCCACAGTCGCAATTCTCGTGCGGTACTAAAGCAAATTCCTTGAGCTTGGCTCGGAAATCTCCGTGCCCGCTTAGGAATTGTACTACGTAGTGATCCAAGATCACCCAGCTTGCATTGAGACGGTCAGATACATCAGAGAAGTAGCGGTAGGTGACCCTACCTTTCTCCGATGACGACCATCTCGTTTGCCACATATTGAGAAGTTCCGCTCGCACCAAGGCTTTCGCCTGAGCAGCGGTTACTTCTCCAGCCGCCAAATCGGCTCGACTTATTCGACAATTTCCGACTTCGATATTGATTTGTCTTCTAATCTGGTATGCACACGCGCACTCCACTAACACCAAGTCTATCGGCATCGTCCCGGCGATCACAGTGATCGCGTCGGTAGATACCGTGCGATAGGCCTTGGTGACGGCGAGCAAAACATGTCTCTGCGCCCTGGCAAGTTTAGTTCTTGTCACAGAGGTGAGCATGTCTACCCATCCGGCGGCGGCGTATGTCGTGATCGGGACGAAGAGACCTTTGTACAAAGTACGCATGGTTCTGTGTCCCAATCCCCAGTTTGATCGAGCAAGTCTTGCTAGCGTGTAAAACGTTCGCATGACTTTGGCATTCAAATATTCGACGTGGGATCTTACTCCCATTCGCGCATCGATGTGAACACCCAAGTACCTTATGGTTTGCTTGAGTGCCACACTTCTCCCGTTTATCCTTATCACAGGAGGTCGTTCTCTATCCAGATTTCCTTTCAAGAGAATCATCTCGGTCTTAGTCGCGGATAGTGTAAGTTTCTGCGTGGCGCACCACTCAGAAATTGTATCCGCGACTCTTTGCCCTCTTTGCTGCAACTGATTCCTCGAGTTTCCGTAGAATACCACGAGTAAGTCGTCAGCGTAGGCTATTGGCTCGCAAGCCAGGTGTTCGTTTGATAGGAGCTGTAGAACTTCGTCAAAGACTAGGTTCCAACAGCTCGGACCGAGTATCGACCCCTGAGGGCAGCCCTTGGTGACTTGCTTACGCACATTACCGTGTTTGGAAACTATTGTAACCATACGGTCAGCGAAGTAGTCGACCATGAGTCGATAAAGATTTCGGGGACATCCCCGGCGTTTCAGCTTCTGAAGTATGCTTGGCCACCAAACATTATTAAAAGCTCCGGCGATGTCGAAGGAGAGACCCATCACATATCGTTCCTCTCGCTGGGATATCAATTCCCTGAGCTTCACCACGGCGTCTTCCGTGGATCGTCCAGGCCTGAATCCATATTGCCGATCGGAACTATGTTCTGGGTTTAGGAATATATTACTCATTCGGTTAAGCATTAGTCTCTCTAATACTTTGCCTAAGATGGAAAGTAGGCATATCGGTCTATACGACTTTTTTTTTTTTTTTTTTTTTTTTTTTTTTGTCGTGGGGAAAATCTTCGAAAGACTCCCTCCCACCTCCTTGGGGAGAGGTGGGAGGGGTGTGTGGGATTCCCCGCGCCCGTACAACGACAGGCGCGGGACCTACCCACTAAAAACCCCACGGTGACCCTTCGGCACGCTTTGGGAGGATACCGGGAATCGCTCGAAGCATTCTTCCGGTATCCTCCCCGTGCCCGCGCTTTCGCGCCCATCCCCCGGGGGGACAATCGGTCCCCCCAGTAGACACACTGCCTCATAGCGGCGGGACGGGGCCACTCCATCCCGCCGCTATCCGTCCCGGGGCCGCGTTTAGTGGCGGCTGCGAGCCCCAACTCGCAACCGCCCGCGACCCCGTTTCCACCCCTCGGCGGCCGGGCGTTCATGGCCGCACCAGACCGCCGAGGGTGCCTCCCCTTGCGTCGGACCGTTAGGGGGAGGCACTCCTAACCCCAACCGGTCCGACCCGGCGCCGCCTGGCGGGAGGAGGGTCCCCTCAGGACCCCCCTCCCAGCCTAGGTCATCCGCCACGCCGAGGCGGCCGCCCGCGACGCCTCGCGACCGGGCGACGACCTCGGGCCACCGCACGAGCGCGAGCTTCAGCGCGCCGCTGAAGCTCGCGCTCCCTCCCCGCGGCCTCCTTCTGCAACATTACGTTCTCGCAGAAGGAGGCCACGGCCCTCCACTTCTCCTCGCTGCCGAGCATGGCGCGCACCACGCCCGGCAGCGAGACATCCCGCCCGACGACGCCGACCAGGACACGGCGCTCCCCCTCCCACGCGGGGCATACCTCCAGGGTATGATCCGCCGTGTCCTGCTCAGCGTCGCAGTGGCAGCAACGCGCCGTCGGCTCCTTCCCTATCCGGCACAGGTATCTTCCGAAGCTGCCATGCCCGGAAAATACCTGTGCCAGCCGGTAGGTGAGGCTGCCATGGCCTCTGTCCAGCCACTCCTTTAGGAGTGGCCGAACAGCCCCGACAGTCCGGTGCCCCGCGGTTGGCAGAGCCAGCCGCTCCTGCCACGCGAGCAACACGGACTGCCGGGCCTGGCGCTTCAAATCGCCCCAAGCAGGTTCCTGCCCGCCCGGGACCGCCCCCACCCCCGCGCGACGGTCGACGCGGTGCCGGTACATCACCGCGTGCGACCGCGCGAGCAGGTCCATGGGCGGCATCCCCGCTAGAACCGTCGCCGCCTCGTGTGACATGGTGCGATACCCGCGGACGACCCTGAGCGCCATGCGCCTCTGCACCCGACGCAGCATAGTCATACTGCGCCGGGAGGCAGCCAGGTCGTCCGCCCAGACGGGGGCCCCGTATAGGGCCACCGACTGGACCATTGCCACATAGAGGCGACGAACTCGGCCCGCCGGGCCCCCCAGGTTGGGCAGGATCCGGCCCAGAGCCGCAACCATCCTTTCCAACCGGGGGACCAGGCAGCGGAAATGCTTCTCGAAACGCCAGTGGCTATCGAGGATCAGCCCCAGATACCTGATCTGGGGCTTCACCTCGATGTCAGCCCCACCCACCCGAATCAGAGGGGGTGGCGGATCCTGCCGAGGTGAATGAAACGCAATCACGTCGGTCTTATGGACCGCCACCGTCATCCCCATCCCCCTGATCCGGTCGACGACGCGTTGCGACCCCTCCTCCGCGCGACGCATGGCCCTCCCCCAGTGCGCCCCGACGGCCAGCACCAGTGTGTCATCCGCATAACACACCGTGCTGACGCCGTCGGGGAGGCCGGCCCGCAACACCGAGTCGTACGCGATGTTCCACAGGAGTGGCCCGAGGACCGACCCCTGCGGAACACCGCAGTACACCTCCCTCCGCATATCACCATCCCGGCCCGGATACTCGATCCACCTGCCGCGGAGATAATCCCCGACGACCGCCCTGAGACAAGGGGGGACTCGATGATATTCGAGCCCCCTCCTTATCTCTTCCCAGGGGAGGGTGTTAAAGGCATTGGCAATATCCAAGGATATTGCCAATGCCACCCCTCCCCGGGAGACGGCCGCCTCCGAGAGGGCCCTCACACGACCTATCGCGTCGATAGTCGATCGGCCCCCCCGGAAACCGAACTGGCAGTCGGCCAGACCGGGATCACCCCGCGACAGGTGCTCGACGAGGCGGGCAGCAATCACACGCTCGAAGAGCTTGCCCACCTCGTCGAGGAGACAAATGGGCCGGTATGCGGAGGGAGACTCCGCGGGCCGACCCTCCTTCCGGAGGAGGACCATCCTCGCCACCTTCCAACTGGGGGGGAATCGCCCGTCCCTCAGGCAGCGGTCGAACAACCGCCTGAGGTCGGCCCCAAGGACGCCCTGGGTCAAGACCCAAACCCGGCCGGGCACACCATCCGGACCCGGGGCCGTGTTACGAACCCCGAGCCGTCTGATGGCCGCTGCCAGCTCCTCCTGCGTGACCCCCAGCTCGGCCGTCCACTCCACTGGGACAGCCGCCGCCGCCGGAGGACGCGGTCCCCTCTCCCCAATTGGGAAGAGTGTATTGACCACGTCCTCCAGCAGCCGGGGGTCAAGACCCTCGGTGACGGGGGGCGCCCACGGGCGGAGCTTATTCAGCACCACCTTATATGGGCGCCCCCATGGATCGTCATGAAGGGTCTGGAGGAGCTCCTTCCATGCCTGGGTCTTGGCCCGTTTGATGGCGACCTGCAGAGCAACCCGCGCCACGCGGTATGCTCCATACAGGTCATCAGCTGCCCTCGCTCGCGCCACGCCGTCGCCTGTACGTTGACGACGGCGCGCGCGGGTGTACTGGCGTCGGGCGCGGACAGTCGCGACTCGCAACTCCGCGATCGCGTCCGACCACCAGTACACCGCTCGGCGAGGAGAAGCCCGCCCGACCCGAGGCATCGCCGCGTCGCAAATACCCGCGACCAATGCTCCGAGCCGGGCGACCTCCTCCTCTATGCTCGGCAACTCGGCCGCTCCCTGCGGCCAAGTTGCAGCGAGGGCAGCTGCCATCAGGGCGTCCTTGTCCAGGCGCCGAAGCGCCCAGCGGCGTGGTGGGGTGCCACGCAGGCGGCCGTGTCGGGATGCACTCGCGGCGGCAGAGACCTCCATCCGGATGTACCGGTGATCGGAGAGTGTCTCTGCCCCCGCGACCACGTGCCAACCCGACACCATGCGCACGGCGTTGGGGGTCGCGAATCCAACATCCACGATGGACCCCCCATATCGCCGCACGCATGTGTGCTCCGACCCCCGGTTCAATACCCGGAGGTCGAGCCCCGCCGCCCAATCGCCCAGGATCCCGCCGCGAACGGAGGTCCTGGGGGATCCCCAAGCCACCGACTTGGCATTAAAATCCCCCAGGACCAGCACCGGCCGGGCCGCGTAGCGCTGCACGCATGCCGCGACCTCGGCCAAGTACAGCTCGAACGCAGCGTGACCGCTACGGGGCGAAATGTAGCACCCCACCACAGCGACTCCCCCCCAGTCCACGGCGACGAATCCCCGACCGCGCTCCAACAAGGAGAACGGTGGGGACCCGTCGCCCCCTCCCCATACCGTCGCCACCAAGCCGTCCGCGTCGCCCACCCAATGAGGGTGATCAGGGACGCGGTACGGCTCGGCGGCGACCGCCAGGCCAACCCCCCACTCCGCGAGGACTTGGGACATCAAGTCCTGTGCCGCGCGGCAGTGGTTGAGGTTGGTCTGGAGGAGGAGGCGGGGCGGCATTAATTAATGGCGGCGCCAGCCTCCTCCCGGCCGTCCGTCCCCGTAGCACCGTCCACCTCCATGGAGGACGATGCCACCGCCCTCGGCACCGGAGCCGGTGCAGCCCGCCTCTTCCTCTCCTTCCGGGAGGGGGGGGGAGCACTTCTTGCTCCCCACCCTGTGATCGGCTGGCCTCCCCATGTCCGCACACAGCGGGCAGTGGGGGGCCGCCGAGCACTGGCTCGCACGGTGCTCTTTGGCACCGCAGCGGTAACACTGACCGCTGCGGTCCACCGGCGAGGTGCACCACTGCCTCACGTGCCCCAATTCGAGGCAGCGGTGACACTGGAGCGGGCGCGGCGCGAGGATTTCCACTCGCGCCGAAACCCACCCCACCAACACCCTCCCGGATTCCGCCACCTTACGGGCGGCGGAGAGGGGGCACCGGGCCCACACCGACCCGAGGCCGGAGGGCGACCTGCGGATCTCTCCGATCCGCAGGTCCTCCACAGGACAGTCCCCCGCCCTCGCAAGGGCACGGGACACATCCTGTGCGCTGACCGAGTCGTCCAGCCCACAAACGCGCATCTCCGTGCGCTTCGTGGGCCGGGCGACCCGGACACCTCGCTCGCCCAGCTGCTCCCGGAGCCTCTGGGCGAGACGATCCGCCTTCGCGCCGCCTTCTGCACCGGGGATCTCCAGCAAGAGACCCCCGGTCACGGCCCTCTTCGCCCTCACGGAGGCGATGCCCAGCTCTTCCAGGGAGATATTCTCCCTGGCGAGCCGCATCGCCTCCGCGAGGGTCAGGTCGCCCCCCTGCGCAACGGTCAGCGTCACCGCTGCCGTTTTTGGGGGACGACCTGGTCGTGTCTTCCCGACCTTCGCGGCCTTTACCTTGGCCGCCGGCGGCGGAGGCGGAGGCTGCGGTTGCGAGGCCTTCCTCGCCGCCCGCTTCGCCTTCCGCCCCACCACCTCACTCCACGCCACCCCCCCTTGGGAGGGTGCTGTGGAGGGCGCGACCACCGCGACCACGGGTACACCACCCCCCTTGGGGGTCGCGACCCGGGGCCCTGGTGCCGCAACGCTGGGCGGAGCCTTCACTCCGCCCTTCTTTGCCTTCCCCGCCTGTACCGGAACAGGTCGGGGAGGCACCGCCTTCCTGCTGACCGCTCTTCCGGCGAGGAGCTCCTCCCTGAAGGCGGCCAGCTTGCCATCAATCATGTCCCCAATCCTCCTCAGAAGATCGTCTTCTGAGGAGGACGGGGACTTCTTCACGGGCGGAGTGCGGGTGGAGGGGCCCGCGGTGCCCCGCACCACTGCCGCCGCACTCCGCTTATTTACCTCCGCCGAGGGACGCGGCGGTGGAGGAGGAGGGAGGATGGGAGGGAGGGCCGCGCTGTTCCACAGCGCCTCTGCCCTCCTCCTCCCCTGTCGCTCCTCCTCCAACAGGAGCTGCAGACGGGCGTTCCGCCCTCTGAGCTCCCGCGCCGCCTCCCTCATTTCCTCCGCCGCGGCCTTCAGGGCCTCCGCGCCACCGCTTTTCTGCCCCTTAAAGGCGCAGGCAGCGGCGACTTTCTCCACCCGCCTCAGGGACGAGGAGATCCTCTCCGATATCTCCTCGGTCACCTCGTCCCTGAGGCAACTCAGCCTCACCGACGGGCTCATCGCCCCGCCCACCTCGACGACGGCCTGCCCCGTCCTCTTCCTCTTAGAGCCTATGTGGCTCGTGCTGGAGGAGAAGGACGAGACCGACGCAGTCTCGTCGTCCTCCTCCACCCTCCACGAAGCCGGACCTGGCGCTGAGTGGGGCGCGAGCGCCGCCACCCTAACCCCAACCCCGTCTCCGTCCTCCCCAACCGACAAAACCCGCCCCATCCCCATTTTATTTTCTGTGTCCATAAAAATCCCACGAGATGGTCGGAAATAAAGGTCCACCCGGGCAGAGCCGCCTTACCCGGGTAAGCCTAATACTCCGGGGGTTCGGCAGGTTCCCCGGAGGTGGTCGCTTGGGATTGGGCCTTCTCCCCCAACCATGCATCCCATCGCCGCGCACCATAGCTTAGGATTGGAGGGCGATTTTATAGAGTCGCCATACTCGTGGCCCAGGCGGTTAAGCCAAGACCCCCGTTCCTCCTGCCGTCACGTACCATTCACAAAACCAATAGGGAATTGTGAATGGGTCGTTGTGACGACCAACAGGAGGCTTACGGTGTGTGTATGACTCGGGTACCCCGGGTTCGTTAAGCCCGTACTGCAGCTGAAAGGCTGGCAGCCCCTGAGGGGCGGTCTATACGACTTGACATCCGTTGGTGGTTTATCGGGCCCTTTCAAGATTGCTCTGATCGAGCCGATTTTCCACCTAACGGGGAAGACCCCGTGCGCTAGACACCCGTTGTAGAGTCGAAGTAGAGCACTATGGATGGATCCATAAGCACATTTAACCACCTCGGCCTCTATACGGTCCAGCCCAGGGCATTTACCTCGCTTTAAGCGCGATACTGCAGCTCCGAGCTCATTCCTCGTGAAGACTGGACAGTCTTCAGTCGGCGGATCGGTTGCAGCATCAGCTCTGGTGTTTGCTTGCTCCGGCGTTTCATCCGTGGACGAGTCGTCCGGGATTAGCGCCTGTAGGAGCTGCGAGGCAGTCGATTCCCAGTCAGTCGTATATCCTTCCGGCGTTCGAATGTTTGAGACCGCAGTCTCAACACAGAGTTTCTTTTGGGCGATCTTGTAAACAAGTCCCCATGGCTCTTTATTCCCCTGCTCCGTCACAAAGTTCTGCCAGCTTTGTGCTTTCGCAGCGCGCACTGCGGCTGTGTAGGCGAGTCTAGATGTTCGATACTCAGCCTGCTTTGCCGCTCTCTCCTCCGAGTTCCTCTCGCGCTGAAAGGCTCGTCTAAGTCGATAGACTCGCGCTTTCATTCTCGTCAAATTTTCCGTCCACCATGGGACGGACTTCGAATGCCACTTCTTGGGGCGCATTGAGGCATTGCACGCATCGATGATCGATTTCTCGACCTCTTGTGCTAGGTGTTCGACTTCCCTGCGGCAACCAGTGCCGAGGGGTAATTGCCTCGCGCCTTCAAGAAGAACTTGATCAAATCGCTCCCAGTTCGCATGCAACGTGCGGAATCGAGGCTGTGGGCTTCGATTCTCATTCACGTCCGTGAACTGTAAGACAAAATCAATGAGTCGGTGGTCACTGGAGGTCCAATCCTCGTGAACCGTCCAGTTTCGCACAATTGTCGCCATGTCTGGAGTCGATAATGTGACATCGATCCATGACTCACCGGCAGGGCTGGAGTATGTAGGAATACTCCCAGCCTCGTTCAAAATCGTCAAGTCGTGTAATGCGATAAACTCTTCGAGTTTCTCGCCTCGCGTGTCCGGTCGAACGCTTTCTCCCCCCCAAAGGTGGGATTTGGCATTGACGTCCGCGGCTATCACGACTCGACGGTGTTGGAGAGCATCAAGTGTCCTCTCCAAGCGTGCCAGACTTGGTTCAATGTCTTCCGAGCATTGAAAGTACTGGCTAACGAGGTAGAAACTACCGAAGGGTCCGCTAATGCAAACGCAGGAGGTGTGAGTATCACACAGCTGTGTGATTTTTACCACCGAGATGTCCGGGTTTCTGACCACTATTGCGGCCATAGCCCGTTCATTCTCGGCAATCACCTTCGCCGTGAGCCCAAAGCCTGGAATCTGTCCCTGAAATTGGTAAGGTTCCTGCATGAGCAACACGTCGATCTCCTTTGTGTGCATTAGCTCGCTCACCTCACCATGAACAATTAGCGCACGCCGCATATTATGCTGCGCGATGCGCAATTGCCTTAGAGGATTCTCCGGGTCGTTTCTATCCATAATTCGTACGAGATACTGCTAGGTCTAAAGCTGCCTTATAGGCAGGGCAGTTTTTGTCTCGCGACTTATGGTTGTGCTGCTTGCCTCTTGATTTACAGTTCGAGCAAGTCGGGGACTTACTCTTCGCCGTACAAGAGGCAATGGTATGCCCTTCTTCGGAGCAGTGACCGCAAACCTCGCTTTTTGCTTTACAATGTTTGGCCATGTGGCCAAACATTTGACACTTAAAGCAGCGTGTAACAGAGACATAGTCCTGCACTCTGCATGCGGACCAGCCCAGGTACACCCTGCCCATGCTCTTCAGCCGCTGGCGAACCAGCGGACTGACTTCCATGACCCAGTTGGCAGTGTCCTTTTCCTTCGGGCCGGTTGCAAACCGGACCTTCAGATTGGACGACACATCCCCCTGGGTCAAAAAGATAGGGACAGTGGGAATCTCCTATACTATCACGGGCGTGTATTCTCCTACTAGTTTGATGCTTGCTGTTGCATAAACCACCGACTGTTTGGCCCGCCGTTTAACCGCGCAGTTTAAAATTGCAACACAATGTTGGTGTCGCTCCGGGGTGAAAAAATGGAAAAACGACATACTTTACGAATAGGGGCGGCTGATCTTAACATATTTTGTCATGTCACCACCCCAGTGACTCTAAGACGGATTTTGCCGTCGCACGTTTTTTTATTAAAAAGTTATTAGTATATAAAAGATTTCGTTAAGAAAAAAGACGAATATGGAAGTAGGACAAAAAATCGCCACCCTATCTTGCAGGAAAAAATCCGGGGAACACGATGGCGTCGTCAAAAGTGCAGGTCGTCGAGCTCGTTTTCGAGAAAAAAAAAAACAAATTCTCAAAATTCGACGAAAAAATAAAACGATCAGTGGACCGTGTGGAGAATATAAAACTGCATAAGAATCGTATAAACGAAAATTGGCGTTCACGTGCTCGTTTTTGTGGAAAAAATTAAAAAAGCTCTCAAACTTCGAGATAAAAAAAAAAAAAACCGTCTACCAGGTAGTCAACGGAAAACGGTACAAGTATCGTACGGGCGAAAACGAGCGTTACCGTGCTCGTTTTCGAGTTATTGACGAAAAACAGCCTGGAGCGATCGGTCCGGCGGTCGACGCGCGAAACTTTCTAAGTCCGCTCTGCTCCGAAACACCGCTCCGGCGTCAAAAATCGTCGTAGGACAAAAAATCGACACGCTATCTTGCAGGAAAAAATTCGGGGAACACGATGGCGTCGTCAAAAGTGCAGGTCGTCGAGCTCGTTTTCGAGAAAAAAAAAAAAAAATTCTCAAAATTCGACAAAAAAATAAAACGATCAGTGGACCGTGTAGAGAATCTAAAACTGCATAAGAATCGTATAGACGAAAATTGGCGTTCACGCGCTCGTTTTTGAGAAAAAAGTTAAAAAAGCTCTCAAACTTCGAGATAAAAAAAAAAAAAACCATCTACCAGGTAGCCAACGGTAAACGGTACAAGTATCGTACGGGCGAAAACGAGCGTTACCGTGCTCGTTTTCGAGTTATTGACGAAAAACAGCCTGGAGCGATCGGTCCGGCGGTCGACGCGCGAAACTTTCTAAGTCCGCTCTGCTCCGAATCATCGCTCCGGCGTCAAAAATCGTCGTAGGACAAAAAATCGCCAGCCTATCTTGCAGGAAAAAATCCGGGGAACACGATGGCGTCTTCAAAAGTGCAGGTCGTCGAGCTCGTTTTCGAGAAAAAAAAAAAAAAATTCTCAAAATTCGACAAAAAAATAAAACGATCAGTGGACCGTGTAGAGAATATAAAACTGCATAAGAATCGTATAGACGAAAATTGGCGTTCACGTGCTCGTTTTTGTGGAAAAAATTAAAAAAGCTCTCAAACTTCGAGATAAAAAAAAAAAAAACCGTCTACCAGGTAGCCAACGGTAAACGGTACAAGTATCGTACGGGCGAAAACGAGCGTTACCGTGCTCGTTTTCGAGTTATTGACGAAAAACAGCCTGGAGCGATCGGTCCGGCGGTCGACGCGCGAAACTTTCTAAGTCCGCTCTGCTCCGAATCATCGCTCCGGCGTCAAAAATCGTCGTAGGACAAAAAATCGCCACCCTATCTTGCAGGAAAAAATCCGGGGAACACGATGGCGTCGTCAAAAGTGCAGGTCGTCGAGCTCGTTTTCGAGAAAAAAAAAAAAAAATTCTCAAAATTCGACAAAAAAATAAAACGATCAGTGGACCGTGTAGAGAATCTAAAACTGCATAAGAATCGTATAGACGAAAATTATCCTTAACGTGCTGGTTTTCGAGTTATTGACGATAAGCCGGTATATATATGTTCGAGATAAAAAAAAAGATAGGGACATGTAGTGTGTAGCCGTTATTCTGTCCAAGCGCGTTGCCACTTGGGGACTTTGCTGTACCTCAGACCGAAGGTCTATACCAGCAACTACATTTTGCCTGATGTTCGGGCATCTACTTTTCACGCGTCGTTATGCGTTTGGAGGCTAACGACGTCGAAACCTGCTGCCACCTCGAGTCCAACCCAATCCAGGAACGCTTGCCGAAGCAAGCGGGGCTTGTATCCCGGCCCGAGGAGGTCATTGCCGAAGCACATGACCTAGCATCCGTTCGAGTACATTTTCAAGCATGGTTATTGGAGAGAATCCGCAGACTTCTCTCGTTCTGTTACGTAGCGTAATGCGTTCAATGGCGGTTTTGGTTTCGCCCTGCTTTCGTAAGTAGTACCGAGCGCGTATATGTCCGGAACTCCCTGTATAGGTCTTGTTTTACAAGATCGGCTTCGGTCACCGGCCACGGATGGCCAGCTTCTTCAGCCGCTTGTCTCAGGAGTTCTCGCGCGTCTCGGTACCTCCGGCACTCGAATAGGACGTGGTCTGGTGTTTCCACTTGGCCACAGTCGCAATTCTCGTGCGGTACTAAAGCAAATTCCTTGAGCTTGGCTCGGAAATCTCCGTGCCCGCTTAGGAATTGTACTACGTAGTGATCCAAGATCACCCAGCTTGCATTGAGACGGTCAGATACATCAGAGAAGTAGCGGTAGGTGACCCTACCTTTCTCCGATGACGACCATCTCGTTTGCCACATATTGAGAAGTTCCGCTCGCACCAAGGCTTTCGCCTGAGCAGCGGTTACTTCTCCAGCCGCCAAATCGGCTCGACTTATTCGACAATTTCCGACTTCGATATTGATTTGTCTTCTAATCTGGTATGCACACGCACGCTCCACTAACACCAAGTCTATCGGC
Organism: Colletes latitarsis; assembly: GCF_051014445.1. Lineage (NCBI taxonomy): Eukaryota > Metazoa > Arthropoda > Insecta > Hymenoptera > Colletidae > Colletes > Colletes latitarsis. The sequence goes on from NW_027488367.1 coordinate 435,346, forward strand.
ATCGTCCCGGCGATCACAGTGATCGCGTCGGTAGATACCGTGCGATAGGCCTTGGTGACGGCGAGCAAAACATGTCTCTGCGCCCTGGCAAGTTTAGTTCTTGTCACAGAGGTGAGCATGTCTACCCATCCGGCGGCGGCGTATGTCGTGATCGGGACGAAGAGACCTTTGTACAAAGTACGCATGGTTCTGTGTCCCAATCCCCAGTTTGATCGAGCAAGTCTTGCTAGCGTATAAAACGTTCGCATGACTTTGGCATTCAAGTATTCGACGTGGGATCTTACTCCCATTCGCGCATCGATGTGAACACCCAAGTACCTTATGGTTTGCTTGAGTGCCACACTTCTCCCGTTTATCCTTATCACAGGAGGTCGTTCTCTATCCAGATTTCCCTTCAAGAGAATCATCTCGGTCTTAGTCGCGGATAGTGTAAGTTTCTGCGTGGCGCACCACTCAGAAATTGTATCCGCGACTCTTTGCCCTCTTTGCTGCAACTGATTCCTCGAGTTTCCGTAGAATACCACGAGTAAGTCGTCAGCGTAGGCTATTGGCTCGCAAGCCAGGTGTTCGTTTGATAGGAGCTGTAGAACTTCGTCAAAGACTAGGTTCCAACAGCTCGGACCGAGTATCGACCCCTGCGGGCAGCCCTTGGTGACTTGCTTACGCACATTACCGTGTTTGGAAACTATTGTAACCATACGGTCAGCGAAGTAGTCGACCATGAGTCGATAAAGATTTCGGGGACATCCCCGGCGTTTCAGCTTCTGAAGTATGCTTGGCCACCAAACATTATCAAAAGCTCCGGCGATGTCGAAGGAGAGACCCATCACATATCGTTCCTCTCGCTGGGATATCAATTCCCTGAGCTTCACCACGGCGTCCTCCGTGGATCGTCCAGGCCTGAATCCATATTGCCGATCGGAACTATGTTCTGGGTTTAGGAATATGTTACTCATTCGGTTAAGCATTAGTCTCTCTAATACTTTGCCTAAGATGGAAAGTAGGCATATCGGTCTATACGACTTGACATCCGTTGGTGGTTTATCGGGCCCTTTCAAGATTGCTCTGATCGAGCCGATTTTCCACCTAACGGGGAAGACCCCGTGCGCTAGACACCCGTTGTAGAGTCGAAGTAGAGCACTATGGATGGATCCATAAGCACATTTAACTACCTCGGCCTCTATACGGTCCAGCCCAGGGCATTTGCCTCGCTTTAAGCGCGATACTGCAGCTCCGAGCTCATTCCTCGTGAAGACTGGACAGTCTTCAGTCGGCGGATCGGTTGCAGCATCAGCTCTGGTGTTTGCTTGCTCCGGCGTTTCATCCGTGGACGAGTCGTCCGGGATTAGCGCCTGTAGGAGCTGCGAGGCAGTCGATTCCCAGTCAGTCGTATATCCTTCCGGCGTTCGAATGTTTGAGACCGCAGTCTCAACACAGAGTTTCTTTTGGGCGATCTTGTAAACAAGTCCCCATGGCTCTTTATTCCCCTGCTCCGTCACAAAGTTCTGCCAGCTTTGTGCTTTCGCAGCGCGCACTGCGGCTGTGTAGGCGAGTCTAGATGTTCGATACTCAGCCTGCTTTGCCGCTCTCTCCTCCGAGTTCCTCTCGCGCTGAAAGGCTCGTCTAAGTCGATAGACTCGCGCTTTCATTCTCGTCAAATTTTCCGTCCACCATGGGACGGACTTTGAATGCCACTTCTTGGGGCGCATTGAGGCATTGCACGCATCGATGATCGATTTCTCGACCTCTTGTGCTAGGTGTTCGACTTCCCTGCGGCAACCAGTGCCGAGGGGTAATTGCCTCGCGCCCTCAAGAAGAACTTGATCAAATCGCTCCCAGTTCGCATGCAACGTGCGGAATCGAGGCTGTGGGCTTCGATTCTCATTCACGTCCGTGAACTGTAAGACAAAATCAATGAGTCGGTGGTCACTGGAGGTCCAATCCTCGTGAACCGTCCAGTTTCGCACAATTGTCGCCATGTCTGGAGTCGATAATGTGACATCGATCCATGACTCACCGGCAGGGCTGGAGTATGTAGGAATACTCCCAGCCTCGTTCAAAATCGTCAAGTCGTGTAATGCGATAAACTCTTCGAGTTTCTCGCCTCGCGTGTCCGGTCGAACGCTTTCTCCCCCCCAAAGGTGGGATTTGGCATTGACGTCCGCGGCTATCACGACTCGACGGTGTTGGAGAGCATCGAGTGTCCTCTCCAAGCGTGCCAGACTTGGTTCAATGTCTTCCGAACATTGAAAGTACTGGCTAACGAGGTAGAAACTACCGAAGGGTCCGCTAATGCAAACGCAGGAGGTGTGAGTATCACACAGCTGTGTGATTTTTACCACCGAGATGTCCGGGTTTCTGACCACTATTGCGGCCATAGCCCGTTCATTCTCGGCGATCACCTTCGCCGTGAGCCCAAAGCCTGGAATCTGTCCCTGAAATTGGTAAGGTTCCTGCATGAGCAACACGTCGATCTCCTTTGCGTGCATTAGCTCGCTCACCTCACCATGAACAATTAGCGCACGCCGCATATTATGCTGCGCGATGCGCAATTGCCTTAGAGGATTCTCCGGGTCGTGTCTATCCATAATTCGTACGAGATACTGCTAGATCGAGTGCTGCCTGATAGGCAGGGCAGTTCTTGTCTCGTGACTTATGGTCGTGCTTCTTGCCTCTTGCTTTACAGTTCGAGCAAGTTGGGGACTTACTCTTCGCTGTACAAGAGGCAATGGTATGCCCTTCTTCGGAGCAGTGACCGCAAACCTCGTTCTGCGCTTTACAATGTTTGGCCATGTGGCCAAACATTTGACACTTAAAGCATCGTGTAACAGAGACATAGTCCTGCACTCTGCATGCGGACCAGCCCAGGTACACTCTGCCCATGCTCTTCAGCCGCTGGCGAACCTGCGGACTGACTTCCATGACCCAGTTGGCAGTGTCCTTTTCCTTCGGGCCGGTTGCAAACCGGACCTTCAGGTTGGACGACACATCCCCCTGGGTCATATCGCTGAGGTTTTGCTTCCAGATGCTGGAAGAAACCTCCTCTTTCCTCATCGACTTGGGAACGTCGTACACTATAAGTGTAGGGTTCCTCAAAGTCGGTAGAGTAGCTGAAAGTCCTACTTCTTTCAGCTTCGCGCAGTTGACGAAGGCCTTCAGATCCTCCTTGCGCTCGGTCTCGACGGCTATGCCACCGGAGTGGATGCGTCGGACAGACCTAACGCGGATCTTGGCTTTCGCCGGCTTAACCAGGGACAAAACAGTTTGTTTGGTAACTTCACTGTTTTGTCCTTTCCCTTTCGGCGGGAAAATACGCACCACGTGTCGTGGTGGTTTAACCGCCTCCGGGGAAACTCGGTTGGCATCGACCTTTACCGCTTGCGCGTAGGTCGTTGCCGCACGAACTGGTACAGGTTTCGCAGTCGGACGGGAACCCGTCGTCTGTGAAACCGTCGGGGCAACCCTCTCCGCGATCCTCTGGGAGGCTCTCACCTCTTGCCGGATCGCCGCGAGCTGTCCTTTTAAGAAGGAGTTCTGGATAAGAACTTCCTGGACTAGCTCGTAGAGAGCTGCCGCGTTGCCAACGATCAAGGCTCCGGTTTCCTTGCTGAGCCTGGATTCTTTTCCAAGACAGCTGGTCCGGATACCCTTGAACAGTTTCGAGGCCTCTCCACTAATTTTGTCGAGAGGCCTGTTCGAAGGACCAGGTGTCGCCTCCGCCGACACCTTTCCTGGCATATTCTCGCCGCTTTTCCGGGCTTTCTCTGCCCTCTGCGGCTGCTCCTTTTTGACGACGGTTATCCAACCGTCGTCGTCGACTTTATGGCCCTTTCCTCCGTCCGGGGACGTGGCGTTGCCTTCTGAGGTTGCCTTTGGCTTTTTGGCCTCTGGCTTCCTCGGTGGAGTTGTACGGGGTGGTGTCCCCGATCCGTCCTTCTTGATATCCTTTGTCGGCGCAGGGGATATCGTTCCTGCAGGCTTAGATGATGTAGCCTTGCTTCGTAGCGTCGGGGGTCTGGTGCTGGGGGGCGTTTTAGCGCCCTTCCCAACTTCAACCTCCTTCGCCTTTTTCTGGGGTGGTGAGACCACCCCAGCCTTTTTACTCGCTGCCGTCGTCCTGCCGGGGGCAACGACGGTAGCCTCCTTAACTCCCTTTTCCCCCTTGCGGGGTACCGAGGCGTCTATTGGCGTCAGTTTAATTTTAGGATCCATACTTATAGGAAACTGTTTCGTCCCGGCGTGTGTCCCGGCCTCCATGGACCCTCAATTGGAACCCGGCTCCGCCTGGGTTAGGACTTGCACCCGGGATATAGTCCGCGAACAAAGGCCGACCGGGCTTTCCCCGGACTCCTAGGTTCACTTCCTCGCCCAATAGAACCCACGAGTGGTGTTCCGAGCCGATTGACTAGGCACAGGGCTGCTTTTCTCGCCTAGCCGCCTGTCTAGACGAAGCAGAGGCCAAAGGTACGTGTTGGGCAGCTACACTCCCGCAGGAGAGAGGGCCCTCAGATCCCAGGATCCTCCTTTCCGCCGACACAGGTCGCCACGCACGGCAAACACGTGGGGAACAAACCTCAAGCAGATGTTCCCTCTGCTTCGCTACGCCCGGTTTCTGTTCCCTGTTTTTGCAGGGAACCCGCTGCGTAACTAGGACATGACCTCGGGCATCATGTCCCTGTAGCATTAGCTCCAAAACGTGGGACTCGTCCTTAGCACGACTAGTAGAACTCACTCACTTTGCCATCATTAACTATGCTCTTGACGCTTCAGCGTCCTTTTGCCATCGCCAACGACGGGAGCTGCTGTCAGCAGCGCGACGACGGTCTTACATGTATAAATACATGTTGTCTTTCGTCGTTGGCGTACCTTTCAGTGTTTTCGTCATACGCTGCATATCCTTCCTATATGCAGCGTCCGTATGGCAAGGACTCCGAGTCTGACAGAGCCGTACACCACCGGTTTACAGCTCGGAGTTGAGCTGGTCTAGGCGGAGTCTTCTAATGGCCAGGGGAGCGATCCACGTTTCGAGGCCCGTCTCCCTACCTAGGATACTAGCGTGGTTTCCCAGCCGACACCTTCAGGCAGTAGGGAGCAGCTCAGCTACTTCTACGGTGGCCTCCTTCCGTCATTCGTCTGGCATTACGACGTCTGCCACCAGATGTTTTGGTGTGCTGGGTTCTGCCAAGCCCAGCGGCGTATTGCTTTTCCCAGCGGCGTATTGCTTTTGGGGACGCATACAGACGTCGTTTCGTGTCTCATCCTGATCTTGGTTTTTGCTCAACGTGAAAAGGGGGCATATAGCCCCCTTTTTGATTTCTGGTGTCAGGATCGCCTCCTCGGAAAAGCATTAAAGCAAAAAGGGGGCTTATAGCCCCCTGGTATGAGTTAGGTCTTTCTTGGAGAAGTCCCAGATGTTCGAGTAGGAACTTTTGAAATGTTCCTTAAAGTGAAAAAGGGGCATATAGCCCCTTTTGTGCAATATATACCTTCTCCAATAAGCCTTAACGTGAAATGGGGGCCGAAGCCCCCAGGTGTTAAGTATACGCTAGTCATAATGCTTCCCCATCTCTCTTTGCTTTCCTGACACCACTCTCTTCTGACATCTCTGTGTTTGCACAGTACGAATGACGGATCACGTCTTGCTCGGGAAGGTGGGGTCGCTACTCCCATACGGTGTGCCCCTGCACCGCCCCTGCCGAAACCAGAGCCCCGTTGGCCGGCATAAATGCCGTTTCCAGCGTCCACCGCGAGGAGGAGGGGTTGGCACATGCGATCCTGGTGCCGTATAGCAAGCTATACGCCCGGACGGCTTCTAGACGCCAAAAAAAAAAAGATAGGGACAGTGGGAATCTCCTATACTATCACGGGCGTGTATTCTCCTACTAGTTTGATGCTTGCTGTTGCATAAACCACCGACTGTTTGGCCCGCCGTTTAACCGCGCAGTTTAAAATTGCAACACAATGTTGGTGTCGCTCCGGGGTGAAAAAATGGAAAAACGACATACTTTACGAATAGGGGCGGCTGATCTTAACATATTTTGTCATGTCACCACCCCAGTGACTCTAAGACGGATTTTGCCGTCGCACGTTTTTTTATTAAAAAGTTATTAGTATATAAAAGATTTCGTTAAGAAAAAAGACACGAATATGGAAGTAGGACAAAAAATCGCCACCCTATCTTGCAGGAAAAAATCCGGGGAACACGATGGCGTCGTCAAAAGTGCAGGTCGTCGAGCTCGTTTTCGAGAAAAAAAAAAACAAATTCTCAAAATTCGACGAAAAAATAAAACGATCAGTGGACCGTGTGGAGAATATAAAACTGCATAAGAATCGTATAAACGAAAATTGGCGTTCACGTGCTCGTTTTTGTGGAAAAAATTAAAAAAGCTCTCAAACTTCGAGATAAAAAAAAAAAAAACCGTCTACCAGGTAGCCAACGGAAAACGGTACAAGTATCGTACGGGCGAAAACGAGCGTTACCGTGCTCGTTTTCGAGTTATTGACGAAAAACAGCCTGGAGCGATCGGTCCGGCGGTCGACGCGCGAAACTTTCTAAGTCCGCTCTGCTCCGAAACACCGCTCCGGCGTCAAAAATCGTCGTAGGACAAAAAATCGACACGCTATCTTGCAGGAAAAAATTCGGGGAACACGATGGCGTCGTCAAAAGTGCAGGTCGTCGAGCTCGTTTTCGAGAAAAAAAAAAAAAAATTCTCAAAATTCGACAAAAAAATAAAACGATCAGTGGACCGTGTAGAGAATCTAAAACTGCATAAGAATCGTATAGACGAAAATTGGCGTTCACGCGCTCGTTTTTGAGAAAAAAGTTAAAAAAGCTCTCAAACTTCGAGATAAAAAAAAAAAAAACCATCTACCAGGTAGCCAACGGTAAACGGTACAAGTATCGTACGGGCGAAAACGAGCGTTACCGTGCTCGTTTTCGAGTTATTGACGAAAAACAGCCTGGAGCGATCGGTCCGGCGGTCGACGCGCGAAACTTTCTAAGTCCGCTCTGCTCCGAATCATCGCTCCGGCGTCAAAAATCGTCGTAGGACAAAAAATCGCCAGCCTATCTTGCAGGAAAAAATCCGGGGAACACGATGGCGTCTTCAAAAGTGCAGGTCGTCGAGCTCGTTTTCGAGAAAAAAAAAAAAAAATTCTCAAAATTCGACAAAAAAATAAAACGATCAGTGGACCGTGTAGAGAATATAAAACTGCATAAGAATCGTATAGACGAAAATTGGCGTTCACGTGCTCGTTTTTGTGGAAAAAATTGAAAAAGCTCTCAAACTTCGAGATAAAAAAAAAAAAAACCGTCTACCAGGTAGCCAACGGTAAACGGTACAAGTATCGTACGGGCGAAAACGAGCGTTACCGTGCTCGTTTTCGAGTTATTGACGAAAAACAGCCTGGAGCGATCGGTCCGGCGGTCGACGCGCGAAACTTTCTAAGTCCGCTCTGCTCCGAATCATCGCTCCGGCGTCAAAAATCGTCGTAGGACAAAAAATCGCCACCCTATCTTGCAGGAAAAAATCCGGGGAACACGATGGCGTCGTCAAAAGTGCAGGTCGTCGAGCTCGTTTTCGAGAAAAAAAAAAAAAAATTCTCAAAATTCGACAAAAAAATAAAACGATCAGTGGACCGTGTAGAGAATCTAAAACTGCATAAGAATCGTATAGACGAAAATTATCCTTAACGTGCTGGTTTTCGAGTTATTGACGATAAGCCGGTATATATATGTTCGAGATAAAAAAAAAGATAGGGACATTTTTTTTTTTTTTTTTATTTATTTCTAATTCCAATTGTGCAGTTTAGGAGCATGGTGCTCATTACTGCTTTACTCAATTTTGTTATCCATTATACATTTAATTAAAGTATTTGTAACCAATTCTGCATTTAAGTTCCATAATCGTAAATTTTAATTTTCATTCAGGGTCTCTTAGCCATCGGATATTATCCGATGTTACCGTCCCTGCCGCGAGGAGGCGGACCCGTATCTTTTACCGAGTTATCTATACCACTTTCAGTTAAATATTTAGCTTTTCTTCTCCCTTTCTTCTTTTTTTTTTTTTTTTTTTGTTCTTTTGTTTATTTTTTCTTTTCCTTTTCTGTTATCTTTTCCTAATTTAATTTTCCATTTTTCATTTTTTCTTTTTTCTTTTTTTTTTTTTTTTTTTTTTTTTTTTTCCTCGTTTTTTCCGAGTGTAACCAAAATTTTGGTGTATTAACGTTTCTTTCACTGATCGCCAACATTTCGTACATTAGGTACTTCAGGAGCCAAAAGTGATTTTCTCAGCCCAAATGCGTCCCCAGCAAACTTTACAAAGTCATCATAGTCAGTTCTAAGAGCAATCAATTCCGACCAATCATCCACAGGGTAGGTGATTTTATGATATCTAAGATCAGTATATATCGGACAATCAAAAATAAAATGTTGTACTGTTTCGTCATCTGTTTCACAGAATGGACACAGTGCCGTGATACTTGCACCTCTCCGGAACAGAGAGTAATTAATTGATCCGTAACCCGTTAGGAGATATACCCCAAAACGCGTCGGGTTAAACCAAGGTCTAGTTAACCGAAAACGTACATCCTTAATAAAACTATAGGTAAGCCTACCATGTTCTTCACCATCCCATCTTCGTTGCCACATGTTTAAAGTTTCAGATTCAATTAGTGACATTTTTGCTTCCATTGTTAAGTTTTCATTTTCTACCCAATTTAATCTAATGTTATTCCAGGTCACCGGTAGGTTTTTCTTTACTTTGCGAAGCAATCCAAACTTAAGAACCTCCAGATCCATGGGCAGATATCCGCCAACAACCTGCAAACCTACTGTCGAAGTAGTTCTACAGGCCCCAATGATTAGCATCAAAAAGGTACGTTGTAATGCATTTAAGTGTCGCTTAACAATTACATTTGTACACTTCTCATACCAAATAATCGAACCATAATTAACAATCGGCAGACAAACCGCCTTGTACAAGATGTTCAAAATCGGTCGCTTTATACCCCATTCTGAATTTGCATATTTCTTTACCGCCATAACATATTTAACTATTTTGTCACGGATTCTTGTGATGTGTGGAATAAAAGATAATTTAGAGTCTATCGTTACACCAAGATACTTATAAGCATTTGCTAACTTCACAGTTCTACCGTCCACTTTGATACCCGGCGGTCTATGTTGGTCTAATTTGCCTTTAACTAATATAGCTACAGTCTTTTCCTTGGAAATCTGTAGTTTGTTGATAGTACACCATCGCTGAAATTTCTCTATTGCCAAATTACCCAAATTTTCCAAATCTCGTCGTGAATTTCCCTTAATGAGGAAAACAATGTCATCCGCATAAGCTATGACTTGAACATCATCTTCACATACTGAACTTGCAAATTCAAGCAGAAACCTGTCGAGACACCAGTTCCAAGCTGCGGGACCAATAATGGAACCCTGGGGGCATCCCCTTTGCACACGGTAAGTAATTCTTTCAAATTTATTAGAAATTTGTATTTTACGCTTAGAGAAGTAGCTATCAATCAATCCAACAATAGAGGAACTACAATTAGCAGCTATTAATCTGGCCTTGACAGCCGGCCACCAGATATTATCAAATGCTCCTACTATGTCTATAAACATAGCTAAAACGTATCTTCTGTGCGAGTAATTTATACCATTTTTAAATGCTAAGAGAGCATCCTCAGTAGAAGTACCCTTTTTAAAACCAAATTGTTTATCACTCGCCAAATTATTGATGATATAAGTTTGTTGAATTCTGCCTACAATAATACGTTCAAAAACTTTACTAACAACTGGTAGTAGTGCAATTGGTCTGTATGCTTTAATTTCCTCTAAATTCACATCAACATTTTTCGGCAAAATTTTCAGTTTAGCAATTTTCCACACATCCGGGAACACTTTTTCTCTTAAACACTTATTAAAAATTATTCTAAGGACCTCTCTTCTACTCTTCCATAAATTCTTGATTATTTCTGGAGCAAAACCATCAAGACCAGGTGCCTTTTTATTTTTGGTTAGTTTAACCGCCTTATCAATTTCTGCATTAGTGATATCTTGTTCTAAATTTAGATTCATGTATTTTCTATTTAACTGTCTAATATTTTCATGTACGTCATTTTCTAATTCTACGTTATCTCCAGGAGCAAACTTATTACAAAGAGCCATTATGGACTCAGTCCAACTCATAGTTCTCCCACCATCAGGCAACATCAATGACCCAATCTTGCATTCATTATGTATCCTATTTTTAACTATTTTGTGTAAGATGCCCCAGGGATCTCTATTTCCCTCTACTCTAACAAATTGTTCCCAAGACTTCGCTTTTTGCTTTCTAACTTCAGCAACATACCTATTCCTACTACATCTATACTGCTCGCCATATTGCTCTACGCTAGGAAGCAATTGTAACCTTCTGGCACGTGCCAGTTCTCTTTTCTTAGCACGCACCTCTCTTCTTAGTACTGACAGTTCATTAGTCCACCAAGGAACCGGTTTAGGAACTTTCTTTCTATAGGGGATACATCGTGAACACACACTTGCTAGCAACCTATCAAACCTGCGCACAGACCGACGTATATTCCCTGTCGCAAATGACTCCAATACGGTTGTACTAAAGGTCTCCTCGACTAGTGTTCGAAACTTGTTCCAATCAGCAGCTTTTATATTGTATTCCCTTGCAACATTTTCTAGTCTACAGCGAGGCCCACCAAAATCTACATTGAAGGATATTAAATTATGATCAGATGCAGCAATCAATCCAGTTACCTGCCAAGAATTTATACTTCTTTCCATTATATCCGAACAAATCGACACATCAATATTCGACTCACCGCGAGAATTCATAAACGTAGACAGATCGCAGCACCTGTTCACAACATTTAGGTTATTAGCTAATATAAACTCTTCCAAAAGTCTTCCATTATCATTCGTTTCATCTGAAAACCAACTTACAGATTTGGCATTAGCATCCATTAATATCAATACATTCCTACTTTGTAACTGTTCCAAGCAAACCTCTATCCTGTCTAAAAAACTCTCAAGTGGAAGCGAAAACTGGCAATATACATTGAACAAATAAAATTGTTCATGCCCATACGTTATACGGAGAACTAACATATGCTCCGAATCCAAGTGCGTCAAATGAAAACATTCCACTTTACTATTATTAACAATTACAGCAACCCACGGATACCCCTTAGGCTGAAAGACACACGTAGAAGGGGAATTCAAACCACAAACTTTATTTTTATAAGCATAGGGCTCCTGAATACATATAATATCAAAAGCTTCCTCCATGAAGGTTTTCTTTACTTCCACAGTAGCCGTAATCGATCTTTGAGCATTTAATTGACCAATTTTCAGCTCCATTTCACTTTATTTTTATATAACTCCACTTGCCGGAGATACTCCGCGCATTTTTTACTTCTAACACTATGAAGCACTTCTTTCTTTTTCAGGCGCGTACACACCGGGCACTGAGGATTTTCTTTTCTAGGGCACTCATCTCGTAAATGATCCGTAGCCCCGCAATGCTCACAAACTTGTTTAGGTAGGTCACAATGCTTAGCGATATGCCCATAAGAGTGGCATTTAAAGCAGCGCGTAACATTCACATACTCCTTAATTCGATAAGTTCTCCAAAACATGAAAATACGACCAGAGCCAATCAAACTTTCACATATTCTTCCTGGAACCTGAACTAACCAATTTACACGCCCAGAATTTCTCGCATTAAAAGAATGTCTAAAATTTATTTCACCCTTTAAATTGCTTCGACCTTCTTCTGTCATAAATTCAAAATTCTTTTCCACAAAATCATCCTTCAGTTCATCCGATTTCAATTCTCTTTCAACATCATATATAATTATACACGGATCTAGCTTTTTAGGTTCCGACACATTCATACCAATCTCTTCCAACTTCGTACTCTTTATAATATCCACATCCTGTTTACTTTCAACCTCAATTAACACACCTTTTCCACGCAATTGTCTTATTCTTTTGACTTTCAATTTCTTCCTCTTACCTTCTAATGCCTTAGTAACTTGTGTACGTAACTCTTCATTCGTTCTATTATCATTCACATCCACAGGTTTAACTAAAACAATTTCACTTTCCACTGGTTTCTTTGCAGGTAGACGCCTCACCGTATCAGCCGCCGAAGCAGCGCAGACAGCACCAGAAGAAACACCAGCAACCTGAGCGTAAGTAAGACACTTTTGACTTATGCACTTTTCATGACCAACAACCAGTTTTTCTTTTTCAACTATTTCCTGTTGCAACCGAGTTTCCAAGACCGACCATTTTGATAGAATAAACTTCATAGCATTTCTATTTATCTTATTATTCTCATTGAAGAGATAACTCTCAAGAGCGTCTCTCTCCGCACGAATTTCCTCTAATACACTGTGCACATGTACACTGGTTGTGCACTCCATCTCGACATCCGTAACGAATCTACGTCTTTTGATTTTAGGAGACCCAATGGCTTCTTCGAAGAGAGACGACACTGAGCTCGTCCTGGAATGTCCAATCACAGGTGTAATACTCATACTAGCTTCCGACTCCACCTCCTCACCATCTTTCGTTTTAGTTTTATTTATTTTTTTCTTTTTAATTTCAGAGACTTTCATATTGGTTCCCACGATTGTGGTCGGTCAAATACTGCCCGAACAGAGCCGCCTTGCTCGGACAGGCCTAGACTCGTGCAGCCCGGAGGCCGGACGAGCCATCACCGGGGGGACGGCAGATGCCCCAGTGTTGGTCGCTAGAGATTGGAGCCTCCCCTCCAACCACGCATCCCCTCGCCGCGCACCATAACTTGGGATTTGGGGGTAATTTATAGAGTTACCATCCTCGCGGCCCAGGCGGTTAAGCCAAGGCCCCCGGCCCGACCTGCCGTCGCGTACCATTCACAAAACCAAAAAAGGAATTGTGAATGGGTCGTTGCGACGACCAACAGGGGGTTACGGTATGATTGCATCAGGCACCTCGGGTTCGCTACCCGTACTGTAGCTGAATGGCTACAGCCCCTGAGGTTGGCCACTTTCGTCTGTCCCTTCACCCTGAACCTTCCCGGCATGGTAGAACCTGCCAGGGGTCAAAGACCCCCGCCGGTATAGCTCCAGAGATCACAAGGGAACTCAAGCTCCCCCACCACGACAAGGTAGCAGCCACGGGGGAGAAAGATAGGGACATATATATATATTTAGACACTTCTGGATGCAGTATGCGAGCTTTCGCTCATACCTGCCTCGGATCACCTTTCTTTTGGCGTTATTGTAGCTTTCTTGCTTTTGATATATATATATTTTAGTTCACTTATTCTGAAGTATATAATGTGTTTATAGTGCCTAATCTTTTATTAAAGGTCTCTTAGCCGTCGGCTTGTTACAGCCGACGTTCCCGTCCCTAGCCGCGGGGAGGCGGACCTTGTTCCACTTTCTTTCTATGCTAGCTCTTTTCTAGCAGTAATTATATCCTTCGCCAGTTGGTTGAATTCGAAGAATTCTTCCCTTGTGGCTATCAGCCTCTGGGGATTTGGTCTACTATTTAGAAGTCCGGCGTACCGGTATTGTTGATATAATGGACATTCATAGAGCATGTGCTCGGCTGTTTCTCTACGGGCATTACATGCAGGGCATGTTGGGTCGTCAACGGCCCCTCTATCAAAGAGCGTGCCGTTGATAGGACCATACCCTGTCATCAGGAACACGCACTCTCTGCCCGGTGAAAACCATCGGTTTTCGCCTTTGAAAGAGACGTGTCCTATGAAAGAGAAAGTAGCCCTTCCATTTGTGGAGCTCGTCCAGCGAGCTTGCCACTCTTCGACCAAAACTTCTTCAATTCTTTTACGTTCTGCTTTTAGATCTATTGTCATTAGATTCTCAACTGGGCGAAAGGAATATCGTTTCCATTCAACGTCGAGGTTTTTACGAACATGAGACATAATTCCAGCTTTAATGACCTCTAAGTCTAGAGGTAAAATACCGCTGATGACCTGCATCGCTTCGGTAGACGTGGTCCTGCACGCCTTTGTTATAAATAATAGCATTGTTCGCTGCATTGCATCAAGATGTCTCTTTACATGTTTGTGCGACGTTTTGTCATACCATATCCCACAGCCGTAAGTGACTATGGGCAGGAAGACCGCTTTATACATTACGTTCAGGATGCGGGATTTTATCCCCCATTCCTGGTGCGCCACTCTTCTGAGGGTGACTATGAATTTGGAGACTTTGTCTCTGATATTTTTTACGTGGTGGAGGAAGAACATCTTCTGGTCCACAATCACGCCAAGATACTTAGTTTGTTCCACAAACTTTACCACACTGTCATTCAGTCGTATAGTTGGGCTTCTTTCCCTGTGCAATTTACCTTTGCAAAGCATGGCTTGCGTCTTTGTGGGCGATACTTTCAGCTTATGGAGACTGCACCATTCGTGCAGTATCTCCGTGGCCCTGCTACCTAAGGTTTCCAGTTCTAAACGCGTGTCCGCTTTTATGAGGATAGCCAGATCGTCAGCGTATGCTATCACCTCGAGCTCACTGGCGTCGAAGGTGTTGCTGTAAGTTTTGAGAAGGGTGTCCATACACCAGCACCAGGCCTTAGGGCCAATTATTGACCCTTGTGGACACCCTTTTCGCATACGCGTGGCTACCCTCTCGTACTTAGATTTTACTAGTACGTCTCTTCTCTTAAAGTAGCTCGTCACAAGTCTGATCATCCTGGTGCTACAATTTGCGTCGACCAGTCTCCCTATGATAGCGGGCCACCACAAGTTATCGAATGCCCCTTCAATGTCGACAAAAAGCGTGACGACATACTTCTTCTCTGATCTTTTCACTCCATACTTTAAGCCGAGTAGTGCATCCTCGGTCGATTTGCGGCTTTTGAAGCCGTATTGGCTGGGGTGTTCCAGCCCCCTGCCTCTGTAATTTTCATCAATTCTGTTTACAATTATCCTCTCGAAAATCTTGCCAATGGTTGAGAGGAGCGCTATGGGCCGGTAAGAGCTGACACTTGCTCGGTCCCTGTTTTGATTCTTAGGTATTATCCTAAGTAGTGCCGACTTCCAGGTCTTGGGGAAGACTGCGTCATTTAGGCACTTGTTGAAAATTTCGACAATGATTCGCTCGTTTAGGTCGATTAGTCTTTTAATTATTTCTGGCTTGATCTCGTCAAGTCCAGGGGCCTTTTTATTCTTGCATTTTTTCGCCGCATCCCTTACTTCCCTACCAGTGATTTTGTTCTCCATGTTGGAGTTTCTATATCTGGAGATTTCCTCTCTCAGGTCTGTGTGTGCGCGCGTTTCAGGGGTGTTATCCCCTTGCGGCACCACTTTCGCAAGAATCGTTTTCATCGTGTCTCTCCACGATGTTGTAATACTGCCATCAGGAAGTTTTAGGGATGCGAACGTTTCTTCGCAGTTTACTTTACCTCGAATAATTTTGTAGACTAAACTCCAAGGATCTCTGTTGCCTTCAGTGTAGACAAAATTCCTCCAGGCCAGTGTTTTTTGCTCTTTGATTTTCTTAGTGAAAGCATTTCTTGCTCTCCTGTATTGGGTCTCAAGTGCTTCCAATTCATAGAGGTTGTTCAGGCGTCTAGCCCTGGAGAGTCGTTTTTTGGCTCTATTTGCTATTTTCCTATAATCTGTGAGCTCTTGAGTCCACCATGGGACTCTATTTGGACGAATTCTGACTCTTGGTATTGAACAATCGCAAATGTCACTCAGCACTCTGGTGAAATTCTTAGCCGCTCTGTCCGCGGTCAGCGTGCCTATCCTTTGCAGGAAGGCGTCGTTGATCCGTCTATTTGTCTCACTATTGAACCTCTCCCAATCCGCTTTGCGGATGTTGTATCCGCCGCGGAGGGAGGGCAGGTTAAAAGCTGTGTCGCGGGCTCCTATTGTTGTTATGATCATGTTGTGATCGCTGACATTGCAGTCAGGTATCACTTTCCAGTTTGCAATACTATTGGTGAAGTTACTTGTTGTCAGTGTTACGTCAATGTTTGATTGTGCCCTGTGCGTAAAATACGTAGGAGCTTGGTCAGGCTCATTAAGTATATGGAGGTCATTTTGGAAGATGAAGTCCTCCACTTTCCTTCCTCGTGCGTCTGTTTGGCCAGAATGCCAGAGAATAGAGTGAGCATTTGCGTCTATTGTCATGATGACTTTATGATTCTTAAGTTTGCCTAGGATGTTTTGCAGTACTGTTAGGAGTGGATCTATCGCCAGTGAATATTGGAAGTATGCATTTATGATATAAAAATTAAGTTGTCCAAGTCTGACGTGCAGTGTCATCACGTGCGGTGACTCATCCAGGTTTACCTGGAACACCTCAATGTTTTTGTTAGCAATCACTGCCGCAACCCAGGGTGTATCGGTTTCTGGCTGTATAGTTGTTACTCTAGTTGAGTACCCTTTTACCTTACTTTTGTACGTGTAAGGTTCCTGGAGGCAAATCATGTCTATTTTGTCCTTTAGGAGTCTGTCTTGTATACTTGCTGCTGCTGCAGCCGACCTTTGGGCGTTTATTTGAGCCAGAATCATTGCCAATTTATTTTCGATTTAACTAGGTCCACATACCGTACAAATATGGGACAGTTTTTATCTTTAACCGTGTGTTTGGTCTCGGTTCTTTTTGCCCTAGTGCAATTAATGCACTTGGGTGTCTCCTTACATTTCTCCTTCAGGTGGTCCTTGGAGCCACACAGTTCGCATAGTTGGTCCGGCATGTTACAATTCTTTGCGACATGTCCGAAGCCATGGCATTTAAAGCATCGTGTGATGCTTAAATACTCTCTGATGCGGTACGACGACCACATCATGAAAATCTTGCCTTTATGGATCAATTCATTAAACTCTGGACCTGGGATTTCCACGATCCAGTTCACCTTATTATCATCCTTCGCCTTAAAAGAATGCCTAAAGGTTATTTCTTTCTCCAGTGTTTCTAGTTGCGCCTCGGTTTTGTATTGGAAGTTCTTTTGGATTAGTTCCGCTTTGAGATCTTCCATAGCGTTCTCTTTTTCCACGTCATATATAATTATAGACGGGCATTGTTTTTTGGGGTCCTCAACCCTGAGTCCCGCTTTTTGGAGCGGGGTTCCCTTTATGAGGTCCACGTCCCTCTTGCTATCTACCTCGATTATAACTCCTTTGTTGCGCATTTGCCTGATTCCTCTTACGCGGAGCTTGGATCGGATACCTGTAAGTTCCTTGGTGATCGTTTGTTTTATCTCGTCATTGGTTCGTTTGTCTGTCTCTTTCGTGGGCTTGATCAAAATGATCTCGCCCGTTCTTTTGGCTGGGGTCGGTTTCGCTGCTGGTGCAGGACCGTTCTTGCCGCTTGCAGGGTTGGTCAGGCCCTTGCAAGGGCTTAGGCTCGCCACCTGAGAGTACGAGAGCTGAGGGCTCTTGTGCTCGTTGGCGGTTTTTAATTTCTCATTTTCTAGGATGAGGTCATAGAGGATTCCCTCCATGACCCCCCATTTCGTCATTATAGTTTTAATTTCCGACTTCGTGAGGTTGTTTGCCTCATTCAGCAGGAAATGTTCTAGTTCGGTTCTTTGTGCTTTAACTTGTTCTTTAGGAGATGTGTTTTGTGCCATTGTTGTAATTAGTGTTTCGTCCTTTGTTGTGTCTGTTGTGATTTTCTTTAGTGTTACGTCAATCTCATTGTTCTCAGCTTCGACCATTTTCCTCTTGCGAGTGAGCATGGCCTCAGCTGTATTAGCGCAGCGCTTCTCAGTGGACCTGAGTTCCGCTGCGCTCATAGCCTCGCTTTCATCGCCGCTACTACTGCTGCCTTCAGTAGAGCTATCGGCGATTTTGTCGTAAAGCGTTTGTCTTTTAGGTTTCGGGTTTTTCATGTATTTGTTCTTGTCATCGGTCGTTGCCAGAGTCGTTGCCGTTTGTGGATCCGTATGGTTTCTGTTTTTTAGTTTAAGTTTGGAATTTTTCATGTTATTCCCACGAGAATGGTCGGTTTTGATACTGTCCGGGAAGAGCCGCCATTCCAGGACAGGCCTGACACACGGTGCCCTGAGGCCGAGCATGCCATCACCAGGGGGTCGGCAGGTACCCCAGTGTTGTTCGCTTGGGGTTGGGGCTACCCCCCCAACCATTCATCCCATCACCACGAAGCAGAGCTTAGGATTTGGAGGCCGTTTGAAGAGTTGCCATTCTCGCGGGCCGGGCGGTAAAGCCAAGCCCCCCGTTTCCGCTGCCGTCGCGTACCATAGGCAAGACCGAGAGGAGTTGCGAATGGGTCGTTGCGACGACCAACAGGGGATTTACGGTATAGATGCTCAGGCTCCTCGGGTTCGCTACCCGTACAGTGGCGTGTACCACCCACACCACTGCCCCTGAGGGTTTTGAGACCCTTTTGGCTTTTAGCCCTTTTCGTGTTTTGTATGATGTTCGTTACATGTTTTTGTGTCTCTTTTCCTCTCTCTTTTCCGGTCGACCTGCAGTTAGGGTCTCTTTATGTGTGTCGAGCCGGGGTGCACTTCTCCCACTCATTCGGTCCGTCGGACTTCCGGACATTTGACGTCTGCCACCAGGTGTTTTGGTGCACTGGATTGGACTAAGTCCAGCGGCGTATTGCTTTTTTTTTTTTTGCTCAGCAACAGACGTCGTGGCGGGCTTAAAGCCCTGATCATTCCCTTTAATCTGAGATTACGCTTAAAGCAAAAAAAGGGGCATATAGCCCCTTTTTTGTGATCATTCCCATTTAACTCTTTTTCTCTTTAAAGTGAAAAAGGGGCATGTAGCCCCTTTTTCGTTTTTGTCTCTTTCGATCTCCTTCTTTCCTTCCTTCCTCCTCTTTTTCTCTTTCTTTCTTTCCTTCTTTCTTTCTTTCTTTCTTTCTTTCTTTCTTTCTTTCTTGCTCAACAGGCCAAGGGGGTTATAAGCCCCCTTTTGGTGTTCAGTACTCGCCTTCCGGAAAAAGCCTTAAGTGCGTAGGGGGCCCGAGGCCCCCTAGATGTTAATATACGCTAATTTGCCATTTTTTAGGCTTTTTCCTGCTCCTTTCCGCTTTCCTGACACCTCTTTCTCTGACACCTCTTGGCTTGACGCGCCATGAGATGGATTACGATTCATTCCCTTTCTGTCCCTTCTATAAAAAACTCCTTTCCATTCCTCTATATGTCCGAAATCGACGGATCGTTGGCTCGGGTAGGTGGGGTCGCTACACTCCCAAACGGTGTGCACCAACACCGTCCCTGCCTTGGTAGCAGTTCCCGCAGGGCTGATCCTGCGGGTTCTGCATTCGCAGTGGCAGCTCTTGGTTTCCCCCTGCAGGAGGGTACTCACAATGGGAACCGCGAGAAGGTGGCTGGCTTGCTCGACTGTAGGCTGCTTAAGGACTGGTCTCGGATACTAGGCAAGTCCCCCCGACACCTCAAACGACCGCCTTAAGAGCTCTACAGCCACTCCCATCAGAAAGATAGGGACAGTGGGAATCTCCTATACTATCACGGGCGTGTATTCTCCTACTAGTTTGATGCTTGCTGTTGCATAAACCACCGACTGTTTGGCCCGCCGTTTAACCGCGCAGTTTAAAATTGCAACACAATGTTGGTGTCGCTCCGGGGTGAAAAAATGGAAAAACGACATACTTTACGAATAGGGGCGGCTGATCTTAACATATTTTGTCATGTCACCACCCCAGTGACTCTAAGACGGATTTTGCCGTCGCACGTTTTTTTATTAAAAAGTTATTAGTATATAAAAGATTTCGTTAAGAAAAAAGACACGAATATGGAAGTAGGACAAAAAATCGCCACCCTATCTTGCAGGAAAAAATCCGGGGAACACGATGGCGTCGTCAAAAGTGCAGGTCGTCGAGCTCGTTTTCGAGAAAAAAAAAAACAAATTCTCAAAATTCGACGAAAAAATAAAACGATCAGTGGACCGTGTGGAGAATATAAAACTGCATAAGAATCGTATAAACGAAAATTGGCGTTCACGTGCTCGTTTTTGTGGAAAAAATTAAAAAAGCTCTCAAACTTCGAGATAAAAAAAAAAAAAACCGTCTACCAGGTAGCCAACGGAAAACGGTACAAGTATCGTACGGGCGAAAACGAGCGTTACCGTGCTCGTTTTCGAGTTATTGACGAAAAACAGCCTGGAGCGATCGGTCCGGCGGTCGACGCGCGAAACTTTCTAAGTCCGCTCTGCTCCGAAACACCGCTCCGGCGTCAAAAATCGTCGTAGGACAAAAAATCGACACGCTATCTTGCAGGAAAAAATTCGGGGAACACGATGGCGTCGTCAAAAGTGCAGGTCGTCGAGCTCGTTTTCGAGAAAAAAAAAAAAAAATTCTCAAAATTCGACAAAAAAATAAAACGATCAGTGGACCGTGTAGAGAATCTAAAACTGCATAAGAATCGTATAGACGAAAATTGGCGTTCACGCGCTCGTTTTTGAGAAAAAAGTTAAAAAGCTCTCAAACTTCGAGATAAAAAAAAAAAAAACCATCTACCAGGTAGCCAACGGTAAACGGTACAAGTATCGTACGGGCGAAAACGAGCGTTACCGTGCTCGTTTTCGAGTTATTGACGAAAAACAGCCTGGAGCGATCGGTCCGGCGGTCGACGCGCGAAACTTTCTAAGTCCGCTCTGCTCCGAATCATCGCTCCGGCGTCAAAAATCGTCGTAGGACAAAAAATCGCCACGCTATCTTGCAGGAAAAAATCCGGGGAACACGATGGCGTCGTCAAAAGTGCAGGTCGTCGAGCTCGTTTTCGAGAAAAAAAAAAAAAAATTCTCAAAATTCGACGAAAAAATAAAACGATCATTGGACCGTGTAGAGAATCTAAAACTGCATAAGAATCGTATAGACGAAAATTATCCTTAACGTGCTGGTTTTCGAGTTATTGACGATAAGTCGGTATATATATGTTCGAGATAAAAAAAAAGATAGGGACAAGTGTTGTCGCTTTGCCCTGAATGGGCCATGGGATACCTGCACCCTGCACTAAGGCTGGGCATACTCCCAGATCCAAGCGGTTTTCTGTCTACTTCCTATGACAACAGCGAAGGGAAACGTACGGCGTAGGTGTTCTACCGCACTCTGGGCTGGAAATACCCTGTCCTCGCCTTGCGGGTCTTTGGACAAGTTGAATCTACCCTTTCGGGAAGCAGCTCTCTTAGCCGACCCTGCAGGCTGCGAGGCAACCTGCAGCGTCGTTACCAGCGGGGGCCACGAGGAGGCGGAGCTGCCAGCTTTCGCTCGATTCCAGCAGGTTGGCACGAGCCGATTATTGCCTGTGACCACCGCAGCCTTCTATCCAGAAGTCTGCCTGCACCGGTGGTCACAGGTTATACTCCCTCGGTGTGTCCCTCGACGCTATGTTGTCCTCTTCTTGTGTCGGTGTCCGAATCCTTACTTGTAGTCCCGGCTTATTGACTTGTGCGTGTAGGTGTGTGCGTGCGTGGGTGTGAGTGTTTGTTTGTGTATATCCTGTCCTGTACCTCTTGATGTGATGTGTTCTTTTCCCTGATGTTGTCCGATACTCTTGCACTCGTTCCGTTATGTCGTGGTCGCGCGCGAGAGAAAAAAAAAAAAAAAAAAAAAAAAAAAAAAATCGCGGTTTCGCGGTCGCTGGGTATCGCGGTTTCGCGGTCGCGGATTCCCGGTCGCGGTTTCGCGGTTCGCGGGTACGACGTTTCGCGGTTCGCGGTTTCGCCGGTCGCGGTTTCGCGGATTCGCCGGACGCCGTTTCGCCGGTCACGGATTCGCGGTCGCGGATTCCCGGTCGCGGTTTCGCGGATTCGCCGGACGCCGTTTCGCCGGTCGCGGATTCCCGGTCGCGGTTTCGCGGTTCGCGGGTACGCCGTTTCGCCGGTCGCGGTTTCGCGGTTCCGCGGTTCGCGGTTTCGCCGGTCGCGGTTTCGCGGATTCGCCGGACGCCGTTTCGCCGGTCACGGATTCCCGGTCGCGGTTTCGCGGTTCGCGGGTACGCCGTTCGCCGTCCGCGGTTTTGCCGTCTCACGGTTTCGCGGTCGCCGTCTCGTGGTCGCGGTCTCGCGATTTCGCGGTTTCGCCGGTCGCGGTTTCGCGGATTCGCCGGTCGCCGTTTCGCCGGTCGCGGATTCACCGGTCGCGGTTTCGCGGTTCGCGGGTACGCCGTTCGCCGTTCGCGGTTTTGCCGTCTCGCGGTTTCACGGTCGCCGTCTCGCGGTCGCGGTCTCGCGATTTCGCGGTTTCGCGGTTTCGCCGTTCGCGGTTTCGCCGATCGCGGCTTCGCCGGTCGCGGTTTCGCGGTCGCGGTCTCGCGGTCTCGCGGTTACGCGGTTTCACGGTCGCGGTCTCGCGATTTCGCGGTTTCCCGGTCGCGGTTTCGCGGTCGTAGCTTTGTTCTGCTTCTTCTTACGTTCTTCTTTCTTCCTTTTTCTTCTTTCTTCTTATCTTCCTCAGTTTTCTTGTCGTCCCTCGTTGGCTGGTCTTTCCTTGGCCTTGAGCGCGGCTCGTGCGAAGTTACGGAAGTGTCGGAAATTGTCTTTAGAGACCATTACCGCCTCCGCAACCGGCCATCTGCAACCGTTAAGCTGCAGTGCCGTCTTCAGGACCGCCCTGGCCTCCTCGTGCCTCGGGCAGTCGTAAAGTATGTGGCTGGATGTTTCGTCCGCTCCACATTCGCACGTTCCAGTTTCACTCAGCGCGAAGGTACTGAGCTTCCACCGGAAGTTACCGTGACCACTAAGAAATTGCGTGACATAGTGGTCCGGTTCTATCCAGGTGGCCCGGGATCTCTGCCGGACATCTCCGAAGAACTCGAAGGTTGTCCGACCCTGGGTCGAAACCTGCCAGCGCTCCTGCCAAGCGTCCAGCGTATTCTCCGCCGCCCGTCTTCTCTCTTCGCCGTAGTCACGGTCTTCCTCTCCCTCGTCGTTGTTGTTGCGTCCTCTTCTTTCTTCTGCCCGAATCCAGTATCTTCTCGCCCTCTCGTCCACCATCAGGTCGATCGGGGGCACGCCCGCAATCACCGGTAGAGCGTCCGTTGACGTCGTACCGTACGCCTTGGTGACGCGAAGGAGAGCCTGCCTCTGAGTACGAGCCAGCATCTTTCTAGTTGTTTTGTTCAATAGGTCGCTCCAGCCAGCCGCTGCGTACGTGGTTATGGGTACAAAGAGCCCCCCGTATAGAAGACGGAGAGCGCGGTGCCCCAGTCCCCAGTTCGCTTTGGCGACTTTCGCGATGCTGTTGAACAGGTATCTACATTTCTCCGAGGTTTTCACGATATGCGTGTTAACCCGGAGTCCTCTGTCAAAATATACTCCTAAGTATCTGATTGCTGGCTTCATACTTATGCCTCTGCCAGAGATGCGGATGGTCGGTGGACGCTCGGCATCGAGCGATCCCTTAACCAGAAGCATCTCCGACTTTGCGGCTGAGAGTTCCAGCTTCCTCCTTCCGCACCACTCGGACATCGCGGTTGCGACCTCCTGTCCCTTCCTTCTCAGCTCCTCTCTCGAGTTACCGGAGATCAGGACCAGGACGTCGTCCGCGTAGGCAACCGGTTCGCACTCCAGCTCGTCGGCTGTGAGAACCGCCAGCAGGTCATCGAAAATTAGGTTCCAAAAACTTGGACCCAATATCGAGCCCTGCGGGCAGCCTCTGGTAACGGGTTTTCGGACTAACTCCTGTTTCCCCACGATCTGCACTGCCCTCTCCGAGAAGTAACTTTCCACTAGCCTGTACAGGTTTCGTGGGCAGTCCCTTCTCTTGAGTTCGTGCAGGACATTTGGCCACCATACGTTGTCGAAAGCGCCCGAAATATCGAACGCTATTGCGACCACGTATTTTGCCTCCGCGAATTCCCTTTCCCTAAGAATATTACGGAACTTGATGATCGCTTCCTCCGTCGACCGTCCGGGTCTGAACCCGTATTGTCGATCGGAGGTTAAGACATGATCCAGAAAAATACTCGCGAGTCTTTTCGCCATCAGTCGCTCGAGCAATTTCCCCACCATGGAAAGTAGGCAAATTGGTCGGTATGACTTCGGGCTACTCCTGTCTTTGTCCGGTCCCTTGGGTATTGTAATGATATTACCCACCTTCCAACGAGCTGGGAATACTCCCCATTCGAGGCATCCGTTACAGAGCCTGAGGAGCTCCTCGTGGAGACATCCCCAGGATTTCTGGATAACTTCCACCTCGATCCTGTCCGGTCCCGGACATTTACCTTTTCTGAGGCGCGTTACAGCGGCACTCAGTTCTTCCCACCGGAATGGGGGGCTGTCCTCCGTAGCTGGCTGGATTCGGACTTCGGCTCGCATCCTTCCTTGTTCCGGGGTATCAGCTCCAACGTCGTCCTCTGGGACGAGTGCCGTTAGCATCGCCTCGGCCGTCGCTCTCCAGGAGGTTGTGTGACCTCCTTGTGGCAGCTTGATGGAGGAAGTAGCTTCCTCTCTCCTGAGCTTTCCCAAAGCTGTCTTTGTCGCGATACCCCAGGGTTCCTGATTTCCTTGGGTGGTGACGAACTGGCGCCATGAGCGGTTCTTCTCGCTCGTCACCTTCTTCGTGTAGGCTTTCCTAAGCCGTCGGTACTCCTGTTTCCTGTGTTCCCTCGTAGGGGGATCGTGTGTCCCCTGGTACAGCCTCCGGGCTCTGTATGATTCCCTCTTCATTCTGGTGAGTTCTTCTGTCCACCACGGTACCGACTTTTGATGCCATTTCTTTTCGGGCATTGCCGCTGCACAGGCGGTCAATATCACCCGCTCCACGGTTTCCGCCATTGCCTCGACGTCCTGTCGACTGTTTAGGTCGACGTTCGCCAAGGAGCGCTTCTCCTGAATGAGAACCCTTTGGAGCTTATTCCAATCGGCCTTCCTTACGTTGTACCGTGGCTGTAGGGGCGGCGGTGGTTGTCCTCTTCGCGTGCCGAGGTTTAGGCGCGTCTCCAGGATTCTATGGTCACTGGAGGTTCCGTCCTCGTACACTTTCCAGCCGTGTACGAGCGGTATCGCTTTCCAGGTTGCGAGAGTGACGTCGATGTTCGATGATCCTCGCGTATTCTCGAATGTGGTGGGATGTCCCGCCTCGTTCAGTACTAACAAGTCGTGTCTGATGACTAGATCTAGAAATAGTTCCCCACGTTCGTCGGTACGGCCGCTGTGCCAAACATGCGACTTCGCGTTCGCGTTCGCGTCCGCGCCTATTATAACTACTTTACCCCGTAGTCTTGTTAGCACTGTGTCGAGATGGGCGAGCCCGACCTCAATATTCTCCGACGGCGGAAAGTATTGACTCACTACATACACTTCCGTGCTACCGTCGAAGAGCTGCACACAAACGCATCGCGTTGTGCACAGATCTGCGATTTCGAGCACGGAAAACTTTCTATTTCTTACGCATATGGCCGCCAGAGGCGGTTCATCTGCGTGGTTACGGAAAACTATCGTAGCACCGCTCCCGAAACCCGGAATAGCTCTTTTGAAACTATACGGTTCCTGCATAAGCAGGATGTCCGCATTAGTTTCCTTCATTTGTCGCCTAACCTCGTGTGGCACGACTTTCGATCGCTGCATATTCAGCTGCAGGATCTTGAGCTCCTGTCCATCTGTAGTGGAGTTATTATGCATAATTGGTCCGACTTACCGACCACTGGACCGCTTTCTGCTGCGCCGGGCACGCCGTGCTGGAAACGGCATGATCTCCTTTCTTGCCAGCACGCTTGCAGTTCACGCAAACTGCAGGCTGGCTTTTCCTTGGGCACGTCTTCGCTACGTGCCCGACATGCGCACAATGGCCGCATGTTTCCTCTTTCTGGCGACAGTGTTTCGCTATGTGGCCGTATCCCTGGCACTTATAGCATCGGCTGATCGCTACGTAATCCCTGACTTTGCAGGAGCTCCATCCGAGGAACAGCCTGTGTGCCTCGATCATCTTAATCCTCAGGCTTGGGGAGACTTCAACCACCCAGTTTGTCTCTTCTCCGTCCTTCCTTCCTGTTTGGAAGCAGAACTTCACCCCATTCGCCTCCTCTTCGCTGAACACCTTCGTGTTCTGTTTCCTGAAGCACGTTCTAATTTCCTTCTCCGACATCCCCCGTGGAACGTCGAAGAGGTGCATCCTCGGATCCCTGTTGACCGGTGTTTTTACGGTCAATCCTGCCTGCCTCAATTTCTCGCACTCTGTGAGCGCTTTGACTCCCTCGGTGGTTGTCGTTTCCACGGCAATTCCATTACCGTGGATTTTCCTCACAGCCTTCACCTGCATGCCCCTCTTCCTAGGGTTCACCAGCGTGAAGACTGCGTCCCTTGCTTCCTCGCTCGTCCTTATTTCGCCTTCTTCCTTGCTCGGGAAGATCATTACCACGTTTTTCGGTGGTCCGATTACTGGTGGTGCAGCCTGCGGCGTCTTTCTTGCTCCCACTTTCAGTTTCTCCGCGTAGGAGAGTACTGGTTGGGGTGCCTCCGCCTTTTTAGTGACGCGTTCCAGACATCTCGTTGCCTGGATCGTCTTTTGCACAGCTCCGCTGAGCGTTGCCTCCGACCGCTTCGAGTCGGCTGTGGCTTGCTCGAGCCTCCCTTGTAGGAAGCTGTTCTCCTGCAGAACGTCCTGTACGACCTCCCGCATCTCTTTGAAAAGACGCATGAAGGCCGTCGCCTGCTCCTTTGTGACCTTTTTGTCCCGGTCCATGCAGTAGGTGAGCATGCGGTCCTCGATCTTTTTTGCGGCCTCCTTGGCGGCAGCTGCGGTCCTCCTCACGGGGTTTTCCTCCGTAGTGGGCTCCATTGCCCTCTTCTTGGTGCCTTCCTCGTTGCCTGTACCAGTGGGTTTCACCGGCGTGGTACTCGCCTTGCGTTTCGCAGTCTGCGGCTGCACGTCCCCCGCGGTCTTTGTTGGCACCGGTGCCATTGCCTTGAGGCTAACCGTCGGCCGCGTCTGGCCTCCTTTCGCTGGCACGGTCGGCGCCATTCTGACGCTGGGACCGTCCCCCACTCCTCTTCTTTGCTCGGATCCCGTCGGATCCGCTCGCGTGCGGTCGGCCGGTTGCAGCGCTCGGGGCTCGCCCCCACTCCTCCTCGGCGATCGGGCCCCGTCGGCTCGGCTCGGGCGCGGTCGTCCGGTCGGTGGCGCGGTCGAATCCAAGATGGCCTCGCCCGCTCTACCAGGTGCTGATCGCGCGTCACGCGCTCGACCCAAGATGGCGTCACTGACGTCACTGGGCGTTGGCTACGTGCCACGCGGTCGGCCCAAAATGGCGGCGCTGACGTGGCCCGCTCGAAATTCTCCCTCGGTCAACGTTCGCGCACTTCTAATTGCCACCAAAAATCGAGTTTTTGTCCGATCTTCAATCACGAAGCGGCGTTTCGCTCGTGATAGCGCACACTATCCACTGCCGCGGTTTCAGCCCGATATCCGGCCTGACGGCGGAGATATTCGCGACGAAACCGCACGGTCGCTCCGAAGCTTCCGAAATTACAAATCTCCTAGAGTTTTTGAAATTCCACCTCGAAGAAACCACAGAGGAACGTTACACCACACGAATAATCCTTAAATAACCTTATACGATACGAGTACAGCGCGGAAAGACCCGTAGCAGCCGCGTAGGCGCTGGAAATTCCGGCCACGCCCCGGGAAAAACCCACGCGGCGGCGATGACTCACCGACGCGTCACTCCTCGCCTATATCGTTCCCAAAAATCGAATTTATATCCGATTTTCGATCACGAACCGGCGTTCCCTTTGTAGTAGTTCTCTCTACCCACTGCCGCGGTTTCACTCCGATATCTCGCCTGACGGCTGAGATATTCGGCAACAAACCCGCACGGTCGCCCCGAAGTTTCCGAAATCACAAATCTCGATCGAGTTTTTGAAATTTCACCCCGGAGAAACACACAGTAAATAGATTTGTCGCACAATTCGCCTCGAAACTGCCGTGTATATCGCGAATAAATCGCGAAAATACACTCAAAACTCCTCAAACTCTGGAATTTCCGGCCAGGTAGGTGGGAAAACCCAAGCGGCGGTGACTCCTCGGTCGAGCGGTTCAGGTAGCGGACAGCGGTTGAACACGTCCGTTCCCTTCGGCGGTCAGAATGCGACTACAAAAGATAGGGACAGAATAGCCGTGGGTTTCCCGTGCGTTTCCTGCCAAAAGGCCCTACACGCACGGCCCCCACGGGCGCGGGATTGGGATACGCCCAATCAGCGCGTCCCCGTCTGGACGAGGACTACCAGTATGTCGGCGGGATGTAGGTCCCGACGACAAGTCACTGGTGGGGCCGAGCGCCTTTCCTCGCTCTACCGACATAGCAGGTCGGTGCCCGAGCTGTATCCGCAGCTCCCCCGTCGAAGGCCAAGAATGGGCCCTCTAGCCAGCATGTAGCTATCAACCACTGCCCCCGCGATGGTCCTTCCCACGACCGGGCCCGAGGCACTCCTCGGTGGGCCCCCGGTCCCCGCGGTACCAGTCTAGATCACTGGTCGGATCTGCGTGGCATGCCACTACCGATTGGTGACCCTACAACCACCGGCATCGGTCGGCCCGCGCCTCGGGTACGTGGAGACGCTACCCTCCAAAGGGTCCTACAGGAATCAACCACTAGGGTCTTTGACCTGCAGGACCCCCCCTGCGACCACAGGACACCCCACACACAATCACACATTCCTTCTCATTCGCACTCTTCTAACAAACACATCCATCGCAAACTTACAGAATCTTTCGTACGTTTCCTTGCATTCCAACACACCACTCACATCCACATACCCATCCTCTCTCCTAACCGACACACCACACTCAACTGGGCACCTCACATCAGCATACAACGGACATTCAACCAACACATGCTTCCAATCCTCACACTCAGCACCACACAAACACTCCTTACTTACACACAACCCACGGTCATACAAAAATGCATTCATACTGCCATGCCCAGTCAACAAGTAACACACATACAGCCCCGGCTCAAAACTCACATTCATACCCGAAAACCTAACACTCGGTATAAACTCATACGTCACTCTTCCATTCCGACTCTCATCCCATCTTCTCTGCCAGTGCTCATATGCTCTCACATTCACAAAATTCTTACACTCCTCCAGCGACATACCCTCCACTTCGGCACCATCCACAAAATCTCTCACACTCAATCTCACACCCTTGGCTATCTTAAACAATACACTCCTTACCCTACACTCGAGGTCCCATGGCAATGCCCCCATCAGCACTTGCATGGCCTCCGTCGACACTGTCCTACACACATTCAAACACGCATACATAACCAACCGCTGACACCTATTCATCAAATCCCTCGCATACTGAAACTCCATCACCTCACCCCACACACTGGCAGCATACATCACACACGACATAAACAAACCCTTATAAATCACTCGCATAGCACGCTTTTTCATACCCCATTCACGCCTAAGCACACGCCTCATTTGCCCCACCACATTCGTAACTTTCACTCTCAGATACTCCAAATGCACCTTAAAGTGCATTCTCTCACTCATCCACACACCCAAATACTTAACACTCTCCACATACGCAATCAATCTACCACCCACACGGACATCCGGACGTCTGGTAGCAGCCAGACTCCCTTTCAGCAACATCAAAACAGTCTTACTCTCAGACACACCCACACCAACACGCTGTCCCCAATCACTCACAATCCTCATCCACTCCGTTCCCTTTCGCTCTAGCTCCACCCGATTCCGCCCCTCCACCAACAAAACCAAATCATCCGCATACGCCACACACTTACATCCAGCCTCGGTCAGCCGCCACAGGAGTTCATCCATCATCAGGTTCCATATAAATGGACCACAGATGGAACCCTGCGGACAGCCCCGCCGCACCTCCTTCCACACTACATCATTCGCACCCACCATACACACCATCCTCTCCCTAAAATAACTCTCCCATAACCCGATCTCCTCGCATCCCACATCCCTTAACTTCCCAATCACCCTCCCCCATTCAAGATTATCAAACGCACCCTTGAAATCGACAAACACTCCAAGCACATACTTCCTCTCACTATTTCTCACACACTCCTTCACACACAACCAAGCACTCTCCGTCGACCTGCCCCTCACAAACCCATGCTGCGCCGGGCTCATCCTATCACCCACCTTCCGCTCAAGCCTCCTCACCATCATCTTCTCCAGCACTTTCCCAAACACCGACAGCAGACATATCGGCCTGTAGGACCCAGGATCCGACCGCACCTTCTCCGGCGATTTCAACAACACAATCATTCTCGCTTTCTTCCACTCAACCGGAAAATACCCCCCGGCCAAGCACAAATCATACACTCTCTTCAACCACTCCGGAATCACCCTCCACACAACACGCAACATTTCCACACTGATCCCATCCAACCCCGGCGCCTTACGCAACTTCAAAGCTCTCACAGATTCATCCACTTCATTCCATTCAAAACCCATCCCACCGAGGTCCCCATACAGCCTCCGTCCTTCATCCATACCTATGTTGGCAGCAGGGAAAAACCTGTCCATCAACATATCCACACTCTCCCTCCACGTACTCGACACCACACCATCCACTCTCATCGCACTCAATCTATCCCTCGCATACTTCCCACGACAAATTTTGTACACAGGACCCCACGGATCAAGGTTGGAAGATTCACTCACAAACTCTCTCCAATTCCGTTCTTTCGCTCTCCACATCTCACCCTTGTACTCCGACAACAACCTCCTATACTCCATCCTCCTTTCATCAACATTCACACCCCGTCTCCTAGCCTTCTGAAGCCTACGTCTACCCTTCCTCACTTCCCTCTTCAGCCTCTCCAAAGCCTCCGTCCACCACACAATCTTCCCCACATTCACGCGCTTAACCTCCTTAAACCTTCTCCTGTTCGCCTCACGTATCCACGACATCATTATCTCCAACATCCTATCCACACCCATCCCATCCATGTCCCCTCCATACGACCGCAAGCCCTCCCTCAAATCATCCATATATCCCTCCCAGTCAGCATTCCTAGTGGACCATCTGGTCCCCACACCCACTTCATCCCTACCCACCTGATCACTCGTCATCACAACCAAAATCACATTATGATCACTCACCCCCCAATCATGCTTAACACTCCATTCAAACCTGCACCCCACACACACATCATTCACAATCGTCACATCTATATCACTCTCACCCCTCATACCCGAAAACGTATAATATTCACTCGGCTCATTCAACACAGACATCCCATTCGCCAAGATCCATTCCTCTAACACCTCCCCACGCATCTCACTCACCCGTGACCGGCCACCGCCCTTGCTAAACCACAAGGGCGAAACAGCGTTCGCATCCATCCCAACTAACACACACTTGCCCCTCGCAAAATTCCGCACCCCATCCATATACGCCAAATACGGCTCGATGTCCTGCCCATACTGGCAGTACATCGACACAACATACATCTCCCCAAAATCCCCTTTCAACCAAACACAGACACCCCACTCATTCGTACACTCTCTCACACACATAACCTCCAACCGCGCATCATTCACAACTATAGCAGCTCTAACCACTCCACCCTCACACACATACACATCCATACCAAGCGGCAAACCTCTCACCCTCCCATCCATAAAATACGGTTCCTGCAATAGTGCAACACTCACACCACGCTCACTTACAACCTTACCCAAATCACACATTACCGCATACGCTCTCTGACAATTACACTGCACTATATTAAGTCCCGTATTAGCCATTGCTAATTCTCTGTCTCTCTCTATCTAACATTCTCAAATACTCCGGGCACTCCTCAGACACAACCGCGTGATCACACCTCATACCCCTAATCTTGCAGTTACGACACACCACATCCTTCTTACAACTACCTCTCAAATGTCCAGTCTCACCACACCGCTGACACAATCTCTCAGTCACACTACACTCACGCATCATGTGCCCAAAAGCATAACACTTATGACATCTCAGCACACTCAAGAACTCTCTCACCTTACACGCATGCCATTTCACATACACACGTCCCTCCTTACACAGTACATCCCTCACCTTCCCACTCACCTCCATAATCACATTCCCAACACTCACATTCTTCCTATTCACCCTACTCAATATTCTCACCCGCTCCCTAAATTCACTCTCACTAACACTACCCTTAATATTCTTCTCATACATTTCATTCATGAACTCCTGACTCGCCATCTCATTCGGCACATCATACACAATCACCTTAGGACCTATCTTCCTAGGCAATTCCACTTTCAAACCAATTTCATCAAACTTCTTACATTCACGCACCGACTTCAAATCACTCTCACTCGCCGTCTCAATCGCTATACCACCCGCTCTGATCTTCCTCACCGCTTTCACACGCACATTCAACACACCACTCACCTCACGCATCACTTTCTCCTTAACCTGCTCACTCGTCGCTTTCACCGTCGCATCCTTAGGCCTAACGACCACCGCATACGACTTCGCATTGGACCGCACACTCTCCGATTTACTCACACCAGACATACCAGGCACACCCCTCACCACACTAGTACCAGCCACACTCGCATAACTCCCACCACCCTTCCCACTCATTCCACTCATCCCCATACTCATAAGCCTCTCGCACTCATCCAATCTTCCTTGCAGCCTCTCATTCTTATTCATCAGTCTAATCAATTGCTCCTCATACTCACTCACAGCACTCAAAATAACCTGACTCGCAGCCTTTGACACTCTATTAGAGTCAACAAACA
Organism: Colletes latitarsis; assembly: GCF_051014445.1. Taxonomy (NCBI): domain Eukaryota; kingdom Metazoa; phylum Arthropoda; class Insecta; order Hymenoptera; family Colletidae; genus Colletes; species Colletes latitarsis. The sequence continues at coordinate 468,093 of NW_027488367.1, forward strand.
CAAACGCACGCAACCTCAACCCAATCATTCTCATCCTCGCCACATCATCATCCACATCCTCACCCACACTTTCCACTCCGCCTTCCCTAACATCCCTCATATCCTTCCTCCGCTTCCCCAACACCGGACTCCTCTCCCCACTACACACTGAAGAGGCCCTGGACCTAGCATAACCAGACCCAGATGCCCCCATCCCCACATCCACACACTCCTCCATCCGACTCTCCTTCTCGTCATTCCCCCCCTTATCCCCAGAAGAACAATGATCCATATAGTTCCCACGAGCAGGGACGAACTAAAAGTCACTTCCCGGGTGACGCCCTTTCCGAGAAGAAGGCTCGATACTCAGGAGATCGCCAGGTGTCCTGAGGTGACCGCTAGGGATTGAAGCTACCCCTCCAATCATGCATCCCATCACCGCGCATCATAGCTTGGGATTCGGGGGTAATTTACAGAGTTACCATCCTCACGGTCCAGGCGGTTAAGCCAAGACCCCCGGCCCGACCTGCCATCGCGTACCATTCGCAAAACCTAAAAGGAATTGCGAACGGGTCGTCGCGACGACCAACAGGGGGTTACGGTGTGTGTATGACTCAGGTACCCCGGGTTCGTTAAGCCCGTACTGCAGCTGAATGGCTGACAGCCCCTGGGGGGAAAAAAAAAAAAAAAAAAAAAAAAGATAGGGACAGTGGGAATCTCCTATACTATCACGGGCGTGTATTCTCCTACTAGTTTGATGCTTGCTGTTGCATAAACCACCGACTGTTTGGCCCGCCGTTTAACCGCGCAGTTTAAAATTGCAACACAATGTTGGTGTCGCTCCGGGGTGAAAAAATGGAAAAACGACATACTTTACGAATAGGGGCGGCTGATCTTAACATATTTTGTCATGTCACCACCCCAGTGACTCTAAGACGGATTTTGCCGTCGCACGTTTTTTTATTAAAAAGTTATTAGTATATAAAAGATTTCGTTAAGAAAAAAGACACGAATATGGAAGTAGGACAAAAAATCGCCAGCCTATCTTGCAGGAAAAAATCCGGGGAACACGATGGCGTCTTCAAAAGTGCAGGTCGTCGAGCTCGTTTTCGAGAAAAAAAAAAACAAATTCTCAAAATTCGACAAAAAAATAAAACGATCATTGGACCGTGTAGAGAATCTAAAACTGCATAAGAATCGTATAGACGAAAATTGGCGTTCACGTGCTCGTTTTTGTGGAAAAAATTAAAAAAGCTCTCAAAATTCGAGATAAAAAAAAAAAAAACTGTCTACCAGGTAGCCAACGGTAAACGGTACAAGTATCGTACGGGCGAAAACGAGCGTTACCGTGCTCGTTTTCGAGTTATTGACGAAAAACAGCCTGGAGCGATCGGTCCGGCGGTCGACGCGCGAAACTTTCTAAGTCCGCTCTGCTCCGAATCATTGCTCCGGCGTCAAAAATCGTCGTAGGACAAAAAATCGCCACCCTATCTTGCAGGAAAAAATCCGGGGAACACGATGGCGTCGTCAAAAGTGCAGGTCGTCGAGCTCGTTTTCGAGAAAAAAAAAAAAAAATTCTCAAAATTCGACGAAAAAATAAAACGATCATTGGACCGTGTAGAGAATCTAAAACTGCATAAGAATCGTATAGACGAAAATTATCCTTAACGTGCTGGTTTTCGAGTTATTGACGATAAGCCGGTATATATATGTTCGAGATAAAAAAAAAGATAGGGACATTTTTTTTTTTTTTTTTTTCATTATTTCTCCTTTTGTTGCGGCTCGAGCATCAACTCATTGCCGCGTTGATCTTGTAATTTAATTTTCCGATTATATTTTCTTTGGGAAATAACTTTTTTCTCTTTTCTTTTCTTTTTTTTTTTTTTTTTTTTTTTTTTTTTTTCTTTCAGGTCTCTTAGCCGTCCGAAGACGTTGCCCGTCCCTGCCACGTGGAGGCGGACCTTTCTCTTCCTTCTGAGGTAAATATAGGTGTATAACCCATCCTTTCTTTTCCTTCTCTTTCAAGCCTTCTTCTCTCCTTTCTTCTTTTCCTTATGTTCTTTCCTCTACCATCTTCTTTCAATTTTAATGAATTTATTTTTTCTTTCTTTTCAGGTTTCAAAATCCGGTGTCAGTTTGCATGAGGTATGATTTTCTTTTTTTAAATATCTTATTTATAAAATCAGTAAATTCGTCGTATCTCTCTTTTGTAGCTATTAAATTTTCTTTAGTATTGCGATTATTCATCAAAAATTGGTATCTAATACTTTCGTATTCCTCACACTGATACAACATATGCTCCACATTCTCTTCCGCCACACGACAAACTGGGCAGCTTGGCGATTCAACAGCTCCGCGCCTGTACAAAGACGCATTTATCGGTCCATACCCTGTTATTATATAGACTAAGTATCTTCCTGGTTTGAACCAGCCATTCTTTGTTGCGAATTGTACATCTTTAATAAACTTATACGTTTCTCTTCCACGTATTTCATTTATCCATCTTTGTTGCCACGCAGCTGTAATCTCTCTGTCAATTTGCTTCTTTTCAATTTCAATATTAAAATTCACGTTTGCGGTATTTCCATCAAAATTATAATTTTTCCAGCTTACTTGCATGTTCCTTTTGACCTTATTCACTATACCTCTTTCTATAATTTCGAGGTCCAGAGGCTTCGTTCCACAAATCACTTGCATCGCCACTGTCGATGTCGTTACACAAGCTTTAGTTAAAATTAATAGCATCGCTCTCTGCGCAGCTAACAAATGCCTTTTGACATGCGAATGCTGTGTCTTGTCGAACCAGACCGCCGGGCAATATGTACTAATTGGTAAAAATACAGCTTTATAGAATACAAACATTACACTGCGTCTTAGGCCCCACTGTTCTTTTGCAAGTCGCTTTACAGCCATAATAAAATTTACCACCTTATCACGCGTTCTTTTCGCGTGTTCTATAAAATTCATCTTTCTATCAATAGTCAAGCCCAGATATTTTGTTCTGTCCAAGTATCTAATATTCTCATTATTTATTTTCAGAACTGGCATCCTCTCATGATGAAGTGTGCCTTTCATCAATAATGCAGCTGACTTTGACGTTGATACTTTGAGCTTATGTAAGTAACACCAATTATTTAATGTTACAATGACCTTTTCTCCAATCGTTTCAATATTTCTTCTTGAGTCACCTTTAATAATAAAGACCAGGTCATCTGCATAGGCCACTACCTCCACTTCCGATAAAGCATTTTCTTCCTCCAACTTGTTCAATAAAGCATCCATGCACCAGTTCCATGCCAAGGGGCCTATTATAGACCCCTGAGGACATCCTTTCTCCATCTTTTTGTTTACTTCTTCGAAATTGGATCTTATTTTCACTTTCCTCTCACTAAAATAGCTATCTATAATCTTCACCATGGAACTACCTATTTCAGCTTGAATTAAACGGCTTTTGATGGCAGGCCACCATAGATTATCGAATGCACCCTCTACATCAATAAAGAGTGCTACCACTAATTTCTTCTGTGCAGTAGTGACCGCTTGCCTAAATTTTAAGACTGCATCCTCCGTAGATCTTCCCTTTTTAAAGCCAAACTGACTATTATTCGCCAGCCTCTTATCTCCATACTGCTTTTCTATGCGTTCTACAATTATCCTTTCATAGATTTTGCCGATAACCGGTAACAATGCAATGGGCCTGTATGAATTAATTAGTCTTTCATCCTTCGTCTTATCCTTTAGAATTATCTTTAAATCCGCGATTTTCCAATCCTTCGGAAAGGAGCCATTCCTGAAACAGTTGTTAAACAATTTATATATTATGTCTTTGTTAATATTCCAAATTTCCTTTATAATTTCAGCTTTAAAACCATCAAGGCCAGGAGCTTTCTTATTTTTGGTCCTTTTAATTGCTTCACTTATCTCGAACATAGTTATCTCATTTTCTAAATTAGAATTTTTATAGGCTCCATTAGATACTCTAACATTCCTTTGTATGTCCAATTCTGCGTGTCTTTCATCCCTTGGAACACATTTGTTTGCCAGGGCTCTCATAGTTTCTTTCCAACTCATTGTAACTTCTCCACTAGGGAGAGTTAATGAGCATACCGTTGCTTGTTTTCTAGTTCTATCTCTAGTAATTTTGTAAATAATCCCCCAGGGATCTTTATTCCCCTCTACCGTTACGAAATTTTGCCATGAGTCCCTTTTCTTTCTTTTAATCTCCGAAACATATTTATTTCTACTTCTTCGGTACTTATCCCGATAGTCCTCTTCAAAATCCACTAAACCCAATCTTCTAACTCTTGCTAATTCTTGCTTCCGCTTATTCGTTTCTCTTCTTAGGTCCATCAGCTCTTCGTCCCACCAGGGGAGAGCCCGACTTCCAGCCTTTCTACGCGGTATTGCGTCACAGCAAATTTCATGCAAGGTTCGTTTAAAAATTTTTATCGCTAAATTAGGGACCCTCCGACTCAGGCAGTTCAAAACAGCCTGGTCAAACTTTGTATTCACAAGGTCTTTAAATCTATCCCAATTAGCTCTCCGTAGATTATAGCCATCAACATTTATGTTATTTATTTGATTGTCCGAGTGTAATTTTATGTCAAAAGCTATAACATTGTGATCACTAGTCGTACACGTTGTAAGCACGCTCCAGTTATCCAAATTTATTAACATGTTATCAGTTGCTAAGGTGACATCAATGTTAGATTCACCATGGACGGCAGAGTATGTAGGTGGATTGTCCGGTCTGTTTAAAATATACAACCCATTAGCGAGCAGAAACTCCAACAAAATCCTACCTCGTTCATCCGTTTCTCTGGAAAACCATAACTCCGACTTAGCGTTAGCGTCCATAGTGATTAAAACTTTCTTTCCTCTTATTTTATTTAAAATATTCTCGATTTGTCTCAGAAAAGTCCCAATTGGCATTGACCATTGGCAATAAACGTTTATAAAATAATATTGCTCGTGTCCCGTGTTTACTTGAAAAACCATTACGTGTTCTGATTCCCCGTACGCTATTCGGAAAATCTCCATTCTCCTCTTGCCGACGACTGCTGCAACCCATGGACTCTCAGCTACCGGTTGGAGTACCCTTAAGCCAGGGGACGTATACCCCCTGACTATTCCATTAGAGATATAAGGCTCCTGTATACACAGAATATCTATTTCTTTCTCTTTTACCATCACTTCTAGGTTAGCCGCAGCAGCCATCGATCTCTGCGCATTTATTTGGGCTACTTTTAAGACCATTCTATTTTATTGTGATACATCTCCAAGTTCCTCAAAAACTCGGGACACACCTTACTCCTAACGGAGTGACCCACATCTCTTCTCTTCAATTTAAAACAATTGACACACTGAGGTGCATCCTTCTTATTGCAGTCATTCTTTAGATGTTCACTACTCCCACACAACTCACATAAATGATTAGGTATACTACACACCTTAGCAATATGGCCATATGCATGGCACTTAAAACATCGAGTAATATTTATGTATTCTTTCAGGTTATATGTACGCCACAACATAAAAACTTTACCCTTATCCATTAAGATTTTATAGAACCGACCAGGTAACTGAACAACCCAGTTTACACGGTTCTCTCTAGCTTTGAATTGATATCTAAATGTGACTTTATTTTTCAGTTCCAGCAACTCATTCTCAGAACAGCCGAAATTTTTCGCAATAAACTCTTCTTTCAGCTCTTCGACTTTATGCTCCTTCTCAACATCGTATATTATAATAGATGGTAATATCTTTTTAGGTTTTTCAGCTTTTAATCCTATTTCTTCTAGCTTTGCCTTCTTTATTATATTCACATCACTTAAATCTTTTATCTCCATAACTACCCCTTTATTTCTCATTTGCCTTATTGATCGCACTTTTAAATGCTTCCGTACGTTTTTTAATTTATTTGTTAAATCCGTTTTAATCTCCTCATTGCTCCTACTATCTTCATCCTTTTCAGGTTTTATAAGCAAGACTTCGTAATTTTCTCTACTAATTCTCTTTTTCTCCATTTCAGGTGCTGTTTGCCGCATTGCCCGAGGGACTCCTGCGACCTGGGCATAACTCATTACTCCAGAAGGGGCACTAGGAGAGACGGTACCGTAAGTATAAACAGCCTTCAGCTTTTCATTCTCCAAAATCTGCTCCTGTAACTTGCCCTCCAATAGTACCCATTTCTCTAAAACAGTTTTTATAGCATTTTTACTTAACTTATTAGAATCATCAAACAGAAAAGCCTCTAGACCTATCCTCTCTCTTCGCACCTCCTCCAAAGTACAATTCCCTATTTCTGTTCTCGGCACCGCACACTCCATCCTGGGGCTTTTTGGGCTCAAGGTTAAGTCCTGATCTTCATCAAACAATAACTTTTTCCTCTTCATTAAAGGGGTGCTCGGGGTCATCCTCCCCTGAGAAGGTCCCGCCACGTCCTCAGCAATCGACGAAACCGAGCTCGTCCTACTGTGCCCTCTACTACCACTGCCCTTCATCTCCACCACATCCATCTCTTCCTCATGCTCCTTCTTCTTCGATTTAGTTTTTTTAATATTTAATATAGATTCCATGTTTGGTCCCACGATTAGGTCGGAAAAACAGGTCACCCCAGGCAGAGCCGCCATACCTAGGGAAGCCTAGTACTACCGAAGGGTCGGCAGGTGCCCCCGGAGTTGGTCGCTCGGGATTGGGCTCTCTCCCCCAACCATGCATCCCATCGCCGCGCACCATAGCTTAGGATTCGAGGGTAATTTATAGAGTTACCATCCTCGCAGCCCAGGCGGTTAAGCCAAGGCCCCCGGCCCGACCTGCCGTCGCGTACCATTCACAAAACCAAAAAAGGAATTGTGAATGGGTCGTTGCGACGACCAACAGGGGGTTACGGTATGATTGCATCAGGCACCTCGGGTTCGCTACCCGTACTGTAGCTGAATGGCTACAGCCCCTGAGGTTGGCCACTTTCGTCTGTCCCTTCACCCTGAACCTTCCCGGCATGGTAGAACCTGCCAGGGGTCAAAAACCCCCGCCGGTATAGCTCCAGAGATCACAAGGGAACTCAAGCTCCCCCACCACGACAAGGTAGCAGCCACGGGGGAGAAAAGATAGGGACAGTGGGAATCTCCTATACTATCACGGGCGTGTATTCTCCTACTAGTTTGATGCTTGCTGTTGCATAAACCACCGACTGTTTGGCCCGCCGTTTAACCGCGCAGTTTAAAATTGCAACACAATGTTGGTGTCGCTCCGGGGTGAAAAAATGGAAAAACGACATACTTTACGAATAGGGGCGGCTGATCTTAACATATTTTGTCATGTCACCACCCCAGTGACTCTAAGACGGATTTTGCCGTCGCACGTTTTTTTATTAAAAAGTTATTAGTATATAAAAGATTTCGTTAAGAAAAAAGACACGAATATGGAAGTAGGACAAAAAATCGCCACCCTATCTTGCAGGAAAAAATCCGGGGAACACGATGGCGTCGTCAAAAGTGCAGGTCGTCGAGCTCGTTTTCGAGAAAAAAAAAAACAAATTCTCAAAATTCGACGAAAAAATAAAACGATCAGTGGACCGTGTGGAGAATATAAAACTGCATAAGAATCGTATAAACGAAAATTGGCGTTCACGTGCTCGTTTTTGTGGAAAAAATTAAAAAAGCTCTCAAACTTCGAGATAAAAAAAAAAAAAACCGTCTACCAGGTAGCCAACGGAAAACGGTACAAGTATCGTACGGGCGAAAACGAGCGTTACCGTGCTCGTTTTCGAGTTATTGACGAAAAACAGCCTGGAGCGATCGGTCCGGCGGTCGACGCGCGAAACTTTCTAAGTCCGCTCTGCTCTCCCTCAGGGGCTGCCAGCCTTTCAGCTGCAGTACGGGCTTAACGAACCCGGGGTACCCGAGTCATACACACACCGTAAGCCTCCTGTTGGTCGTCACAACGACCCATTCACAATTCCCTATTGGTTTTGTGAATGGTACGTGACGGCAGGAGGAACGGGGGTCTTGGCTTAACCGCCTGGGCCACGAGTATGGCGACTCTATAAAATCGCCCTCCAATCCTAAGCTATGGTGCGCGGCGATGGGATGCATGGTTGGGGGAGGAGGCCCAATCCCAAGCGACCACCTCCGGGGAACCTGCCGAACCCCCGGAGTATTAGGCTTACCCGGGTAAGGCGGCTCTGCCCGGGTGGACCTTTATTTCCGACCATCTCGTGGGATTTTTTATGGATTCAGAAAATAAAATGGGGATGGGGCGGGTTTTGTCGGTTGGGGAGGACGGAGACGGGGTTGGGGTTAGGGTGGCGGCGCTCGCGCCCCACTCAGCGCCAGGTCCGGCTTCGTGGAGGGTGGAGGAGGACGACGAGACGGCGTCGGTCTCGTCCTTCTCCTCCAGCACGAGCCACATAGGCTCTAAGAGGAAGAGGACGGGGCAGGCCGTCGTCGAGGTGGGCGGGGCGATGAGCCCGTCGGTGAGGCTGAGTTGCCTCAGGGACGAGGTGACCGAGGAGATATCGGAGAGGATCTCCTCGTCCCTGAGGCGGGTGGAGAAAGTCGCCGCTGCCTGCGCCTTTAAGGGGCAGAAAAGCGGTGGCGCGGAGGCCCTGAAGGCCGCGGCGGAGGAAATGAGGGAGGCGGCGCGGGAGCTCAGAGGGCGGAACGCCCGTCTGCAGCTCCTGTTGGAGGAGGAGCGACAGGGGAGGAGGAGGGCAGAGGCGCTGTGGAACAGCGCGGCCCTTCCTCCCATCCTCCCTCCTCCTCCACCGCCGCGTCCCTCGGCGGAGGTAAATAAGCGGAGTGCGGCGGCAGTGGTGCGGGGCACCGCGGGCCCCTCCACCCGCACTCCGCCCGTGAAGAAGTCCCCGTCCTCCTCAGAAGACGATCTTCTGAGGAGGATTGGGGACATGATTGATGGCAAGCTGGCCGCCTTCCGGGAGGAGCTCCTCGCCGGAAGAGCGGTCAGCAGGAAGGCGGTGCCTCCCCGACCTGTTCCAGTACAGTCGGGGAAGGCAAAGAAGGGCGGAGTGAAGGCTCCGCCCAGCGTTGCGGCACCAGGGCCCCGGGTCGCGACCCCCAAGGGGGGTGGTGTACCCGTGGTCGCGGTGGTCGCGTCCTCCACAGCACCCTCCCAAGGGGGGGTGGCGTGGAGTGAGGTGGTGGGGCGGAAGGCGAAGCGGGCGGCGAGGAAGGCCTCGCAACCGCAGCCTCCGCCTCCGCCGCCGGCGGCCAAGGTAAAGGCCGCGAAGGTCGGGAAGGCACGACCAGGTCGTCCCCCAAAAACGGCAGCGGTGACGCTGACCGTTGCGCAGGGGGGCGACCTGACCCTCGCGGAGGCGATGCGGCTCGCCAGGGAGAATATCTCCCTGGAAGAGCTGGGCATCGCCTCCGTGAGGGCGAAGAGGGCCGTGACCGGGGGTCTCTTGCTGGAGATCCCCGGTGCAGAAGGCGGCGCGAAGGCGGATCGTCTCGCCCAGAGGCTCCGGGAGCAGCTGGGCGAGCGAGGTGTCCGGGTCGCCCGGCCCACGAAGCGCACGGAGATGCGCGTTTGTGGGCTGGACGACTCGGTCAGCGCACAGGATGTGTCCCGTGCCCTTGCGAGGGCGGGGGACTGTCCTGTGGAGGATCTGCGGGTCGGAGAGATCCGCAGGTCGCCCTCCGGCCTCGGGTCGGTGTGGGCCCGGTGCCCCCTCTCCGCCGCCCGTAAGGTGGCGGAATCCGGGAGGGTGTTGGTGGGGTGGGTTTCGGCGCGAGTGGAAATCCTCGCGCCGCGCCCGCTCCAGTGTCACCGCTGCCTCGAATTGGGGCACGTGAGGCAGTGGTGCACCTCGCCGGTGGACCGCAGCGGTCAGTGTTACCGCTGCGGTGCCAAAGAGCACCGTGCGAGCCAGTGCTCGGCGGCCCCCCACTGCCCGTTGTGTGCGGACATGGGGAGGCCAGCCGATCACAGGGTGGGGAGCAAGAAGTGCTCCCCCCCCTCCCGGAAGGAGAGGAAGAGGCGGGCTGCACCGGCTCCGGTGCCGAGGGCGGTGGCGTCGTCCTCGATGGAGGTGGACGGTGCTACGGGGACGGACGGCCGGGAGGAGGCTGGCGCGGCCATTAATTAATGCCGCCCCGCCTCCTCCTCCAGGCCAACCTCAACCACTGCCGCGCGGCACAGGACTTGATGTCCCAAGTCCTCGCGGAGTGGGGGGTTGGCCTGGCGGTCGCCGCCGAGCCGTACCTCGTCCCTGATCACCCTCATTGGGTGGGCGACGCGGACGGCTTGGTGGCGACGGTATGGGGAGGGGGCGACGGGTCCCCACCGTTCTCCTTGTTGGAGCGCGGTCGGGGATTCGTCGCCGTGGACTGGGGGGGAGTCGCTGTGGTGGGGTGCTACATTTCGCCCCGTAGCGGTCACGCTGCGTTCGAGCTGTACTTGGCCGAGGTCGCGGCATGCGTGCAGCGCTGCGCGGCCCGGCCGGTGCTGGTCCTGGGGGATTTTAATGCCAAGTCGGTGGCTTGGGGATCCCCCAGGACCTCCGTTCGCGGCGGGATCCTGGGCGATTGGGCGGCGGGGCTCGACCTCCGGGTATTGAACCGGGGGTCGGAGCACACATGCGTGCGGCGATATGGGGGGTCCATCGTGGATGTTGGATTCGCGACCCCCAACGCCGTGCGCATGGTGTCGGGTTGGCACGTGGTCGCGGGGGCAGAGACACTCTCCGATCACCGGTACATCCGGATGGAGGTCTCTGCCGCCGCGAGTGCATCCCGACACGGCCGCCTGCGTGGCACCCCACCACGCCGCTGGGCGCTTCGGCGCCTCGACAAGGACGCCCTGATGGCAGCTGCCCTCGCTGCAACTTGGCCGCAGGGAGCGGCCGAGTTGCCGAGCATAGAGGAGGAGGTCGCCCGGCTCGGAGCATTGGTCGCGGGTATTTGCGACGCGGCGATGCCTCGGGTCGGGCGGGCTTCTCCTCGCCGGGCGGTGTACTGGTGGTCGGACGCGATCGCGGAGTTGCGAGTCGCGACTGTCCGCGCCCGACGCCAGTACACCCGCGCGCGCCGTCGTCAACGTACAGGCGACGGCGTGGCGCGAGCGAGGGCAGCTGATGACCTGTATGGAGCATACCGCGTGGCGCGGGTTGCTCTGCAGGTCGCCATCAAACGGGCCAAGACCCGGGCATGGAAGGAGCTCCTCCAGACCCTTGATGACGATCCATGGGGGCGCCCATATAAGGTGGTGCTGAATAAGCTCCGCCCGTGGGCGCCCCCCGTCACCGAGGGTCTTGACCCCCGGCTGCTGGAGGACGTGGTCAATACACTCTTCCCAATTGGGGAGAGGGGACCGCGTCCTCCGGCGGCGGCGGCTGTCCCAGTGGAGTGGACGGCCGAACTGGGGGTCACGCAGGAGGAGCTGGCAGCGGCCATCAGACGGCTCGGGGTTCGTAACACGGCCCCGGGTCCGGATGGTGTGCCCGGCCGGGTTTGGGTCTTGACCCAGGGCGTCCTTGGGGCCGACCTCAGGCGGTTGTTCGACCGCTGCCTGAGGGACGGGCGATTCCCCCCCAGTTGGAAGGTGGCGAGGATGGTCCTCCTCCGGAAGGAGGGTCGGCCCGCGGAGTCTCCCTCCGCATACCGGCCCATTTGTCTCCTCGACGAGGTGGGCAAGCTCTTCGAGCGTGTGATTGCTGCCCGCCTCGTCGAGCACCTGTCGCGGGGTGATCCCGGTCTGGCCGACTGCCAGTTCGGTTTCCGGGGGGGCCGATCGACTATCGACGCGATAGGTCGTGTGAGGGCCCTCTCGGGGGCGGCCGTCTCCCGGGGAGGGGTGGCATTGGCAATATCCTTGGATATTGCCAATGCCTTTAACACCCTCCCCTGGGAAGAGATAAGGAGGGGACTCGAATATCATCGGGTCCCCCCTTGTCTCAGGGCGGTCGTCGGGGATTATCTCCGCGGCAGGTGGATCGAGTATCCGGGCCGGGATGGTGATATGCGGAGGGAGGTGTACTGCGGTGTTCCGCAGGGGTCGGTCCTCGGGCCACTCCTGTGGAACATCGCGTACGACTCGGTGTTGCGGGCCGGCCTCCCCGACGGCGTCAGCACGGTGTGTTATGCGGATGACACACTGGTGCTGGCCGTCGGGGCGCACTGGGGGAGGGCCATGCGTCGCGCGGAGGAGGGGTCGCAACGCGTCGTCGACCGGATCAGGGGGATGGGGATGACGGTGGCGGTCCATAAGACCGAGGTGATTGCGTTTCATTCACCTCGGCAGGATCCGCCACCCCCTCTGATCCGGGTGGGTGGGGCTGACATCGAGGTGAAGCCCCAGATCAGGTATCTAGGGCTGATCCTCGATAGCCACTGGCGTTTCGAGGAGCATTTCCGCTGCCTGGTCCCCCGGTTGGAAAGGATGGTTGCGGCTCTGGGCCGGATCCTGCCCAACCTGGGGGGCCCGGCGGGCCGAGTTCGTCGCCTCTATGTGGCAATGGTCCAGTCGGTGGCCCTATACGGGGCCCCCGTCTGGGCGGACGACCTGGCTGCCTCCCGGCGCGGCATGACTATGCTGCGTCGGGTGCAGAGGCGCATGGCGCTCAGGGTCGTCCGCGGGTATCGGACCATGTCACATGAGGCGGCGACGGTTCTAGCGGGGATGCCGCCCATGGACCTGCTCGCGCGGTCGCACGCGGTGATGTACCGGCACCGCGTCGACCGTCGCGCGGGGGTGGGGGCGGTCCCGGGCGGGCAGGAGCCTGCTTGGGGCGATTTGAAGCGCCAGGCCCGGCAGTCCGTGTTGCTCGCGTGGCAGGAGCGGCTGGCTCTGCCAACCGCGGGGCACCGGACTGTCGGGGCGGTTCGGCCACTCCTGAAGGAGTGGCTGGACAGAGGCCATGGCAGCCTCACCTACCGGATGGCACAGGTATTTTCCGGGCATGGCAGCTTCGGAAGATACCTGTGCCGGATAGGGAAGGAGCCGACGGCGCGTTGCTGCCACTGCGACGCTGAGCAGGACACGGCGGATCATACCCTGGAGGTATGCCCCGCGTGGGAGGGGGAGCGCCGTGTCCTGGTCGGCGTCGTCGGGCGGGATGTCTCGCTGCCGGGCGTGGTGCGCGCCATGCTCGGCAGCGAGGAGAAGTGGAGGGCCGTGGCCTCCTTCTGCGAGAACGTAATGTTGCAGAAGGAGGCCGCGGGGAGGGAGCGCGAGCTTCAGCGGCGGGCTGAAGCTCGCGCTCGTGCGGTGGCCCGAGGTCGTCGCCCGGTCGCGAGGCGTCGCGGGCGGCCGCCTCGGCGTGGCGGATGACCTAGGCTGGGAGGGGGGTCCTGAGGGGACCCTCCTCCCGCCAGGCGGCGCCGGGTCGGACCGGTTGGGGGTAGGAGTGCCTCCCCCTACCGGTCCGACGCAAGGGGAGGCACCCTCGGCGGTCTGGTGCGGCCATGAACGCCCGGCCGCCGAGGGGTGGAAACGGGGTCGCGGGCGGTTGCGAGTTGGGGCTCGCAGCCGCCACTAAACACGGCCCCGGGACGGATAGCGGCGGGATGGAGTGGCCTCGTCCCGCCGCTATGAGGCAGTGTGTCTACTGGGGGGACCGATTGTCCCCCCGGGGGATGGGCGCGAAAGCGCGGGCACGGGGAGGATACCGGAAGAATGCTTCGAGCGATTCCCGGTATCCTCCCAAAGCGTGCCGAAGGGTCACCGTGGGGTTTTTAGTGGGTAGGTCCCGCGCCTGTCGTTGCACGGGCGCGGGGAATCCCACACACCCCTCCCACCTCTCCCCAAGGAGGTGGGAGGGAGTCTTTCGAAGATTTTCCCCACGACAAAAAAAAAAAAAAAAAAAAAAAAAAAGTCCGCTCTGCTCCGAAACACCGCTCCGGCGTCAAAAATCGTCGTAGGACAAAAAATCGACACGCTATCTTGCAGGAAAAAATTCGGGGAACACGATGGCGTCGTCAAAAGTGCAGGTCGTCGAGCTCGTTTTCGAGAAAAAAAAAAAAAAATTCTCAAAATTCGACAAAAAAATAAAACGATCAGTGGACCGTGTAGAGAATCTAAAACTGCATAAGAATCGTATAGACGAAAATTGGCGTTCACGCGCTCGTTTTTGAGAAAAAAGTTAAAAAGCTCTCAAACTTCGAGATAAAAAAAAAAAAAACCATCTACCAGGTAGCCAACGGTAAACGGTACAAGTATCGTACGGGCGAAAACGAGCGTTACCGTGCTCGTTTTCGAGTTATTGACGAAAAACAGCCTGGAGCGATCGGTCCGGCGGTCGACGCGCGAAACTTTCTAAGTCCGCTCTGCTCCGAATCATCGCTCCGGCGTCAAAAATCGTCGTAGGACAAAAAATCGCCACGCTATCTTGCAGGAAAAAATCCGGGGAACACGATGGCGTCGTCAAAAGTGCAGGTCGTCGAGCTCGTTTTCGAGAAAAAAAAAAAAAAATTCTCAAAATTCGACGAAAAAATAAAACGATCATTGGACCGTGTAGAGAATCTAAAACTGCATAAGAATCGTATAGACGAAAATTATCCTTAACGTGCTGGTTTTCGAGTTATTGACGATAAGTCGGTATATATATGTTCGAGATAAAAAAAAAGATAGGGACAAGTGTTGTCGCTTTGCCCTGAATGGGCCATGGGATACCTGCACCCTGCACTAAGGCTGGGCATACTCCCAGATCCAAGCGGTTTTCTGTCTACTTCCTATGACAACAGCGAAGGGAAACGTACGGCGTAGGTGTTCTACCGCACTCTGGGCTGGAAATACCCTGTCCTCGCCTTGCGGGTCTTTGGACAAGTTGAATCTACCCTTTCGGGAAGCAGCTCTCTTAGCCGACCCTGCAGGCTGCGAGGCAACCTGCAGCGTCGTTACCAGCGGGGGCCACGAGGAGGCGGAGCTGCCAGCTTTCGCTCGATTCCAGCAGGTTGGCACGAGCCGATTATTGCCTGTGACCACCGCAGCCTTCTATCCAGAAGTCTGCCTGCACCGGTGGTCACAGGTTATACTCCCTCGGTGTGTCCCTCGACGCTATGTTGTCCTCTTCTTGTGTCGGTGTCCGAATCCTTACTTGTAGTCCCGGCTTATTGACTTGTGCGTGTAGGTGTGTGCGTGCGTGGGTGTGAGTGTTTGTTTGTGTATATCCTGTCCTGTACCTCTTGATGTGATGTGTTCTTTTCCCTGATGTTGTCCGATACTCTTGCACTCGTTCCGTTATGTCGTGGTCGCGCGCGAGAGAAAAAAAAAAAAAAAAAAAAAAAAAAAAAAATCGCGGTTTCGCGGTCGCTGGGTATCGCGGTTTCGCGGTCGCGGATTCCCGGTCGCGGTTTCGCGGTTCGCGGGTACGACGTTTCGCGGTTCGCGGTTTCGCCGGTCGCGGTTTCGCGGATTCGCCGGACGCCGTTTCGCCGGTCACGGATTCGCGGTCGCGGATTCCCGGTCGCGGTTTCGCGGATTCGCCGGACGCCGTTTCGCCGGTCGCGGATTCCCGGTCGCGGTTTCGCGGTTCGCGGGTACGCCGTTTCGCCGGTCGCGGTTTCGCGGTTCCGCGGTTCGCGGTTTCGCCGGTCGCGGTTTCGCGGATTCGCCGGACGCCGTTTCGCCGGTCACGGATTCCCGGTCGCGGTTTCGCGGTTCGCGGGTACGCCGTTCGCCGTCCGCGGTTTTGCCGTCTCACGGTTTCGCGGTCGCCGTCTCGTGGTCGCGGTCTCGCGATTTCGCGGTTTCGCCGGTCGCGGTTTCGCGGATTCGCCGGTCGCCGTTTCGCCGGTCGCGGATTCACCGGTCGCGGTTTCGCGGTTCGCGGGTACGCCGTTCGCCGTTCGCGGTTTTGCCGTCTCGCGGTTTCACGGTCGCCGTCTCGCGGTCGCGGTCTCGCGATTTCGCGGTTTCGCGGTTTCGCCGTTCGCGGTTTCGCCGATCGCGGCTTCGCCGGTCGCGGTTTCGCGGTCGCGGTCTCGCGGTCTCGCGGTTACGCGGTTTCACGGTCGCGGTCTCGCGATTTCGCGGTTTCCCGGTCGCGGTTTCGCGGTCGTAGCTTTGTTCTGCTTCTTCTTACGTTCTTCTTTCTTCCTTTTTCTTCTTTCTTCTTATCTTCCTCAGTTTTCTTGTCGTCCCTCGTTGGCTGGTCTTTCCTTGGCCTTGAGCGCGGCTCGTGCGAAGTTACGGAAGTGTCGGAAATTGTCTTTAGAGACCATTACCGCCTCCGCAACCGGCCATCTGCAACCGTTAAGCTGCAGTGCCGTCTTCAGGACCGCCCTGGCCTCCTCGTGCCTCGGGCAGTCGTAAAGTATGTGGCTGGATGTTTCGTCCGCTCCACATTCGCACGTTCCAGTTTCACTCAGCGCGAAGGTACTGAGCTTCCACCGGAAGTTACCGTGACCACTAAGAAATTGCGTGACATAGTGGTCCGGTTCTATCCAGGTGGCCCGGGATCTCTGCCGGACATCTCCGAAGAACTCGAAGGTTGTCCGACCCTGGGTCGAAACCTGCCAGCGCTCCTGCCAAGCGTCCAGCGTATTCTCCGCCGCCCGTCTTCTCTCTTCGCCGTAGTCACGGTCTTCCTCTCCCTCGTCGTTGTTGTTGCGTCCTCTTCTTTCTTCTGCCCGAATCCAGTATCTTCTCGCCCTCTCGTCCACCATCAGGTCGATCGGGGGCACGCCCGCAATCACCGGTAGAGCGTCCGTTGACGTCGTACCGTACGCCTTGGTGACGCGAAGGAGAGCCTGCCTCTGAGTACGAGCCAGCATCTTTCTAGTTGTTTTGTTCAATAGGTCGCTCCAGCCAGCCGCTGCGTACGTGGTTATGGGTACAAAGAGCCCCCCGTATAGAAGACGGAGAGCGCGGTGCCCCAGTCCCCAGTTCGCTTTGGCGACTTTCGCGATGCTGTTGAACAGGTATCTACATTTCTCCGAGGTTTTCACGATATGCGTGTTAACCCGGAGTCCTCTGTCAAAATATACTCCTAAGTATCTGATTGCTGGCTTCATACTTATGCCTCTGCCAGAGATGCGGATGGTCGGTGGACGCTCGGCATCGAGCGATCCCTTAACCAGAAGCATCTCCGACTTTGCGGCTGAGAGTTCCAGCTTCCTCCTTCCGCACCACTCGGACATCGCGGTTGCGACCTCCTGTCCCTTCCTTCTCAGCTCCTCTCTCGAGTTACCGGAGATCAGGACCAGGACGTCGTCCGCGTAGGCAACCGGTTCGCACTCCAGCTCGTCGGCTGTGAGAACCGCCAGCAGGTCATCGAAAATTAGGTTCCAAAAACTTGGACCCAATATCGAGCCCTGCGGGCAGCCTCTGGTAACGGGTTTTCGGACTAACTCCTGTTTCCCCACGATCTGCACTGCCCTCTCCGAGAAGTAACTTTCCACTAGCCTGTACAGGTTTCGTGGGCAGTCCCTTCTCTTGAGTTCGTGCAGGACATTTGGCCACCATACGTTGTCGAAAGCGCCCGAAATATCGAACGCTATTGCGACCACGTATTTTGCCTCCGCGAATTCCCTTTCCCTAAGAATATTACGGAACTTGATGATCGCTTCCTCCGTCGACCGTCCGGGTCTGAACCCGTATTGTCGATCGGAGGTTAAGACATGATCCAGAAAAATACTCGCGAGTCTTTTCGCCATCAGTCGCTCGAGCAATTTCCCCACCATGGAAAGTAGGCAAATTGGTCGGTATGACTTCGGGCTACTCCTGTCTTTGTCCGGTCCCTTGGGTATTGTAATGATATTACCCACCTTCCAACGAGCTGGGAATACTCCCCATTCGAGGCATCCGTTACAGAGCCTGAGGAGCTCCTCGTGGAGACATCCCCAGGATTTCTGGATAACTTCCACCTCGATCCTGTCCGGTCCCGGACATTTACCTTTTCTGAGGCGCGTTACAGCGGCACTCAGTTCTTCCCACCGGAATGGGGGGCTGTCCTCCGTAGCTGGCTGGATTCGGACTTCGGCTCGCATCCTTCCTTGTTCCGGGGTATCAGCTCCAACGTCGTCCTCTGGGACGAGTGCCGTTAGCATCGCCTCGGCCGTCGCTCTCCAGGAGGTTGTGTGACCTCCTTGTGGCAGCTTGATGGAGGAAGTAGCTTCCTCTCTCCTGAGCTTTCCCAAAGCTGTCTTTGTCGCGATACCCCAGGGTTCCTGATTTCCTTGGGTGGTGACGAACTGGCGCCATGAGCGGTTCTTCTCGCTCGTCACCTTCTTCGTGTAGGCTTTCCTAAGCCGTCGGTACTCCTGTTTCCTGTGTTCCCTCGTAGGGGGATCGTGTGTCCCCTGGTACAGCCTCCGGGCTCTGTATGATTCCCTCTTCATTCTGGTGAGTTCTTCTGTCCACCACGGTACCGACTTTTGATGCCATTTCTTTTCGGGCATTGCCGCTGCACAGGCGGTCAATATCACCCGCTCCACGGTTTCCGCCATTGCCTCGACGTCCTGTCGACTGTTTAGGTCGACGTTCGCCAAGGAGCGCTTCTCCTGAATGAGAACCCTTTGGAGCTTATTCCAATCGGCCTTCCTTACGTTGTACCGTGGCTGTAGGGGCGGCGGTGGTTGTCCTCTTCGCGTGCCGAGGTTTAGGCGCGTCTCCAGGATTCTATGGTCACTGGAGGTTCCGTCCTCGTACACTTTCCAGCCGTGTACGAGCGGTATCGCTTTCCAGGTTGCGAGAGTGACGTCGATGTTCGATGATCCTCGCGTATTCTCGAATGTGGTGGGATGTCCCGCCTCGTTCAGTACTAACAAGTCGTGTCTGATGACTAGATCTAGAAATAGTTCCCCACGTTCGTCGGTACGGCCGCTGTGCCAAACATGCGACTTCGCGTTCGCGTTCGCGTCCGCGCCTATTATAACTACTTTACCCCGTAGTCTTGTTAGCACTGTGTCGAGATGGGCGAGCCCGACCTCAATATTCTCCGACGGCGGAAAGTATTGACTCACTACATACACTTCCGTGCTACCGTCGAAGAGCTGCACACAAACGCATCGCGTTGTGCACAGATCTGCGATTTCGAGCACGGAAAACTTTCTATTTCTTACGCATATGGCCGCCAGAGGCGGTTCATCTGCGTGGTTACGGAAAACTATCGTAGCACCGCTCCCGAAACCCGGAATAGCTCTTTTGAAACTATACGGTTCCTGCATAAGCAGGATGTCCGCATTAGTTTCCTTCATTTGTCGCCTAACCTCGTGTGGCACGACTTTCGATCGCTGCATATTCAGCTGCAGGATCTTGAGCTCCTGTCCATCTGTAGTGGAGTTATTATGCATAATTGGTCCGACTTACCGACCACTGGACCGCTTTCTGCTGCGCCGGGCACGCCGTGCTGGAAACGGCATGATCTCCTTTCTTGCCAGCACGCTTGCAGTTCACGCAAACTGCAGGCTGGCTTTTCCTTGGGCACGTCTTCGCTACGTGCCCGACATGCGCACAATGGCCGCATGTTTCCTCTTTCTGGCGACAGTGTTTCGCTATGTGGCCGTATCCCTGGCACTTATAGCATCGGCTGATCGCTACGTAATCCCTGACTTTGCAGGAGCTCCATCCGAGGAACAGCCTGTGTGCCTCGATCATCTTAATCCTCAGGCTTGGGGAGACTTCAACCACCCAGTTTGTCTCTTCTCCGTCCTTCCTTCCTGTTTGGAAGCAGAACTTCACCCCATTCGCCTCCTCTTCGCTGAACACCTTCGTGTTCTGTTTCCTGAAGCACGTTCTAATTTCCTTCTCCGACATCCCCCGTGGAACGTCGAAGAGGTGCATCCTCGGATCCCTGTTGACCGGTGTTTTTACGGTCAATCCTGCCTGCCTCAATTTCTCGCACTCTGTGAGCGCTTTGACTCCCTCGGTGGTTGTCGTTTCCACGGCAATTCCATTACCGTGGATTTTCCTCACAGCCTTCACCTGCATGCCCCTCTTCCTAGGGTTCACCAGCGTGAAGACTGCGTCCCTTGCTTCCTCGCTCGTCCTTATTTCGCCTTCTTCCTTGCTCGGGAAGATCATTACCACGTTTTTCGGTGGTCCGATTACTGGTGGTGCAGCCTGCGGCGTCTTTCTTGCTCCCACTTTCAGTTTCTCCGCGTAGGAGAGTACTGGTTGGGGTGCCTCCGCCTTTTTAGTGACGCGTTCCAGACATCTCGTTGCCTGGATCGTCTTTTGCACAGCTCCGCTGAGCGTTGCCTCCGACCGCTTCGAGTCGGCTGTGGCTTGCTCGAGCCTCCCTTGTAGGAAGCTGTTCTCCTGCAGAACGTCCTGTACGACCTCCCGCATCTCTTTGAAAAGACGCATGAAGGCCGTCGCCTGCTCCTTTGTGACCTTTTTGTCCCGGTCCATGCAGTAGGTGAGCATGCGGTCCTCGATCTTTTTTGCGGCCTCCTTGGCGGCAGCTGCGGTCCTCCTCACGGGGTTTTCCTCCGTAGTGGGCTCCATTGCCCTCTTCTTGGTGCCTTCCTCGTTGCCTGTACCAGTGGGTTTCACCGGCGTGGTACTCGCCTTGCGTTTCGCAGTCTGCGGCTGCACGTCCCCCGCGGTCTTTGTTGGCACCGGTGCCATTGCCTTGAGGCTAACCGTCGGCCGCGTCTGGCCTCCTTTCGCTGGCACGGTCGGCGCCATTCTGACGCTGGGACCGTCCCCCACTCCTCTTCTTTGCTCGGATCCCGTCGGATCCGCTCGCGTGCGGTCGGCCGGTTGCAGCGCTCGGGGCTCGCCCCCACTCCTCCTCGGCGATCGGGCCCCGTCGGCTCGGCTCGGGCGCGGTCGTCCGGTCGGTGGCGCGGTCGAATCCAAGATGGCCTCGCCCGCTCTACCAGGTGCTGATCGCGCGTCACGCGCTCGACCCAAGATGGCGTCACTGACGTCACTGGGCGTTGGCTACGTGCCACGCGGTCGGCCCAAAATGGCGGCGCTGACGTGGCCCGCTCGAAATTCTCCCTCGGTCAACGTTCGCGCACTTCTAATTGCCACCAAAAATCGAGTTTTTGTCCGATCTTCAATCACGAAGCGGCGTTTCGCTCGTGATAGCGCACACTATCCACTGCCGCGGTTTCAGCCCGATATCCGGCCTGACGGCGGAGATATTCGCGACGAAACCGCACGGTCGCTCCGAAGCTTCCGAAATTACAAATCTCCTAGAGTTTTTGAAATTCCACCTCGAAGAAACCACAGAGGAACGTTACACCACACGAATAATCCTTAAATAACCTTATACGATACGAGTACAGCGCGGAAAGACCCGTAGCAGCCGCGTAGGCGCTGGAAATTCCGGCCACGCCCCGGGAAAAACCCACGCGGCGGCGATGACTCACCGACGCGTCACTCCTCGCCTATATCGTTCCCAAAAATCGAATTTATATCCGATTTTCGATCACGAACCGGCGTTCCCTTTGTAGTAGTTCTCTCTACCCACTGCCGCGGTTTCACTCCGATATCTCGCCTGACGGCTGAGATATTCGGCAACAAACCCGCACGGTCGCCCCGAAGTTTCCGAAATCACAAATCTCGATCGAGTTTTTGAAATTTCACCCCGGAGAAACACACAGTAAATAGATTTGTCGCACAATTCGCCTCGAAACTGCCGTGTATATCGCGAATAAATCGCGAAAATACACTCAAAACTCCTCAAACTCTGGAATTTCCGGCCAGGTAGGTGGGAAAACCCAAGCGGCGGTGACTCCTCGGTCGAGCGGTTCAGGTAGCGGACAGCGGTTGAACACGTCCGTTCCCTTCGGCGGTCAGAATGCGACTACAAAAGATAGGGACAGAATAGCCGTGGGTTTCCCGTGCGTTTCCTGCCAAAAGGCCCTACACGCACGGCCCCCACGGGCGCGGGATTGGGATACGCCCAATCAGCGCGTCCCCGTCTGGACGAGGACTACCAGTATGTCGGCGGGATGTAGGTCCCGACGACAAGTCACTGGTGGGGCCGAGCGCCTTTCCTCGCTCTACCGACATAGCAGGTCGGTGCCCGAGCTGTATCCGCAGCTCCCCCGTCGAAGGCCAAGAATGGGCCCTCTAGCCAGCATGTAGCTATCAACCACTGCCCCCGCGATGGTCCTTCCCACGACCGGGCCCGAGGCACTCCTCGGTGGGCCCCCGGTCCCCGCGGTACCAGTCTAGATCACTGGTCGGATCTGCGTGGCATGCCACTACCGATTGGTGACCCTACAACCACCGGCATCGGTCGGCCCGCGCCTCGGGTACGTGGAGACGCTACCCTCCAAAGGGTCCTACAGGAATCAACCACTAGGGTCTTTGACCTGCAGGACCCCCCCTGCGACCACAGGACACCCCACACACAATCACACATTCCTTCTCATTCGCACTCTTCTAACAAACACATCCATCGCAAACTTACAGAATCTTTCGTACGTTTCCTTGCATTCCAACACACCACTCACATCCACATACCCATCCTCTCTCCTAACCGACACACCACACTCAACTGGGCACCTCACATCAGCATACAACGGACATTCAACCAACACATGCTTCCAATCCTCACACTCAGCACCACACAAACACTCCTTACTTACACACAACCCACGGTCATACAAAAATGCATTCATACTGCCATGCCCAGTCAACAAGTAACACACATACAGCCCCGGCTCAAAACTCACATTCATACCCGAAAACCTAACACTCGGTATAAACTCATACGTCACTCTTCCATTCCGACTCTCATCCCATCTTCTCTGCCAGTGCTCATATGCTCTCACATTCACAAAATTCTTACACTCCTCCAGCGACATACCCTCCACTTCGGCACCATCCACAAAATCTCTCACACTCAATCTCACACCCTTGGCTATCTTAAACAATACACTCCTTACCCTACACTCGAGGTCCCATGGCAATGCCCCCATCAGCACTTGCATGGCCTCCGTCGACACTGTCCTACACACATTCAAACACGCATACATAACCAACCGCTGACACCTATTCATCAAATCCCTCGCATACTGAAACTCCATCACCTCACCCCACACACTGGCAGCATACATCACACACGACATAAACAAACCCTTATAAATCACTCGCATAGCACGCTTTTTCATACCCCATTCACGCCTAAGCACACGCCTCATTTGCCCCACCACATTCGTAACTTTCACTCTCAGATACTCCAAATGCACCTTAAAGTGCATTCTCTCACTCATCCACACACCCAAATACTTAACACTCTCCACATACGCAATCAATCTACCACCCACACGGACATCCGGACGTCTGGTAGCAGCCAGACTCCCTTTCAGCAACATCAAAACAGTCTTACTCTCAGACACACCCACACCAACACGCTGTCCCCAATCACTCACAATCCTCATCCACTCCGTTCCCTTTCGCTCTAGCTCCACCCGATTCCGCCCCTCCACCAACAAAACCAAATCATCCGCATACGCCACACACTTACATCCAGCCTCGGTCAGCCGCCACAGGAGTTCATCCATCATCAGGTTCCATATAAATGGACCACAGATGGAACCCTGCGGACAGCCCCGCCGCACCTCCTTCCACACTACATCATTCGCACCCACCATACACACCATCCTCTCCCTAAAATAACTCTCCCATAACCCGATCTCCTCGCATCCCACATCCCTTAACTTCCCAATCACCCTCCCCCATTCAAGATTATCAAACGCACCCTTGAAATCGACAAACACTCCAAGCACATACTTCCTCTCACTATTTCTCACACACTCCTTCACACACAACCAAGCACTCTCCGTCGACCTGCCCCTCACAAACCCATGCTGCGCCGGGCTCATCCTATCACCCACCTTCCGCTCAAGCCTCCTCACCATCATCTTCTCCAGCACTTTCCCAAACACCGACAGCAGACATATCGGCCTGTAGGACCCAGGATCCGACCGCACCTTCTCCGGCGATTTCAACAACACAATCATTCTCGCTTTCTTCCACTCAACCGGAAAATACCCCCCGGCCAAGCACAAATCATACACTCTCTTCAACCACTCCGGAATCACCCTCCACACAACACGCAACATTTCCACACTGATCCCATCCAACCCCGGCGCCTTACGCAACTTCAAAGCTCTCACAGATTCATCCACTTCATTCCATTCAAAACCCATCCCACCGAGGTCCCCATACAGCCTCCGTCCTTCATCCATACCTATGTTGGCAGCAGGGAAAAACCTGTCCATCAACATATCCACACTCTCCCTCCACGTACTCGACACCACACCATCCACTCTCATCGCACTCAATCTATCCCTCGCATACTTCCCACGACAAATTTTGTACACAGGACCCCACGGATCAAGGTTGGAAGATTCACTCACAAACTCTCTCCAATTCCGTTCTTTCGCTCTCCACATCTCACCCTTGTACTCCGACAACAACCTCCTATACTCCATCCTCCTTTCATCAACATTCACACCCCGTCTCCTAGCCTTCTGAAGCCTACGTCTACCCTTCCTCACTTCCCTCTTCAGCCTCTCCAAAGCCTCCGTCCACCACACAATCTTCCCCACATTCACGCGCTTAACCTCCTTAAACCTTCTCCTGTTCGCCTCACGTATCCACGACATCATTATCTCCAACATCCTATCCACACCCATCCCATCCATGTCCCCTCCATACGACCGCAAGCCCTCCCTCAAATCATCCATATATCCCTCCCAGTCAGCATTCCTAGTGGACCATCTGGTCCCCACACCCACTTCATCCCTACCCACCTGATCACTCGTCATCACAACCAAAATCACATTATGATCACTCACCCCCCAATCATGCTTAACACTCCATTCAAACCTGCACCCCACACACACATCATTCACAATCGTCACATCTATATCACTCTCACCCCTCATACCCGAAAACGTATAATATTCACTCGGCTCATTCAACACAGACATCCCATTCGCCAAGATCCATTCCTCTAACACCTCCCCACGCATCTCACTCACCCGTGACCGGCCACCGCCCTTGCTAAACCACAAGGGCGAAACAGCGTTCGCATCCATCCCAACTAACACACACTTGCCCCTCGCAAAATTCCGCACCCCATCCATATACGCCAAATACGGCTCGATGTCCTGCCCATACTGGCAGTACATCGACACAACATACATCTCCCCAAAATCCCCTTTCAACCAAACACAGACACCCCACTCATTCGTACACTCTCTCACACACATAACCTCCAACCGCGCATCATTCACAACTATAGCAGCTCTAACCACTCCACCCTCACACACATACACATCCATACCAAGCGGCAAACCTCTCACCCTCCCATCCATAAAATACGGTTCCTGCAATAGTGCAACACTCACACCACGCTCACTTACAACCTTACCCAAATCACACATTACCGCATACGCTCTCTGACAATTACACTGCACTATATTAAGTCCCGTATTAGCCATTGCTAATTCTCTGTCTCTCTCTATCTAACATTCTCAAATACTCCGGGCACTCCTCAGACACAACCGCGTGATCACACCTCATACCCCTAATCTTGCAGTTACGACACACCACATCCTTCTTACAACTACCTCTCAAATGTCCAGTCTCACCACACCGCTGACACAATCTCTCAGTCACACTACACTCACGCATCATGTGCCCAAAAGCATAACACTTATGACATCTCAGCACACTCAAGAACTCTCTCACCTTACACGCATGCCATTTCACATACACACGTCCCTCCTTACACAGTACATCCCTCACCTTCCCACTCACCTCCATAATCACATTCCCAACACTCACATTCTTCCTATTCACCCTACTCAATATTCTCACCCGCTCCCTAAATTCACTCTCACTAACACTACCCTTAATATTCTTCTCATACATTTCATTCATGAACTCCTGACTCGCCATCTCATTCGGCACATCATACACAATCACCTTAGGACCTATCTTCCTAGGCAATTCCACTTTCAAACCAATTTCATCAAACTTCTTACATTCACGCACCGACTTCAAATCACTCTCACTCGCCGTCTCAATCGCTATACCACCCGCTCTGATCTTCCTCACCGCTTTCACACGCACATTCAACACACCACTCACCTCACGCATCACTTTCTCCTTAACCTGCTCACTCGTCGCTTTCACCGTCGCATCCTTAGGCCTAACGACCACCGCATACGACTTCGCATTGGACCGCACACTCTCCGATTTACTCACACCAGACATACCAGGCACACCCCTCACCACACTAGTACCAGCCACACTCGCATAACTCCCACCACCCTTCCCACTCATTCCACTCATCCCCATACTCATAAGCCTCTCGCACTCATCCAATCTTCCTTGCAGCCTCTCATTCTTATTCATCAGTCTAATCAATTGCTCCTCATACTCACTCACAGCACTCAAAATAACCTGACTCGCAGCCTTTGACACTCTATTAGAGTCAACAAACACAAACGCACGCAACCTCAACCCAATCATTCTCATCCTCGCCACATCATCATCCACATCCTCACCCACACTTTCCACTCCGCCTTCCCTAACATCCCTCATATCCTTCCTCCGCTTCCCCAACACCGGACTCCTCTCCCCACTACACACTGAAGAGGCCCTGGACCTAGCATAACCAGACCCAGATGCCCCCATCCCCACATCCACACACTCCTCCATCCGACTCTCCTTCTCGTCATTCCCCCCCTTATCCCCAGAAGAACAATGATCCATATAGTTCCCACGAGCAGGGACGAACTAAAAGTCACTTCCCGGGTGACGCCCTTTCCGAGAAGAAGGCTCGATACTCAGGAGATCGCCAGGTGTCCTGAGGTGACCGCTAGGGATTGAAGCTACCCCTCCAATCATGCATCCCATCACCGCGCATCATAGCTTGGGATTCGGGGGTAATTTACAGAGTTACCATCCTCACGGTCCAGGCGGTTAAGCCAAGACCCCCGGCCCGACCTGCCATCGCGTACCATTCGCAAAACCTAAAAGGAATTGCGAACGGGTCGTCGCGACGACCAACAGGGGGTTACGGTGTGTGTATGACTCAGGTACCCCGGGTTCGTTAAGCCCGTACTGCAGCTGAATGGCTGACAGCCCCTGGGGGGAAAAAAAAAAAAAAAAAAAAAAAAGATAGGGACAGTGGGAATCTCCTATACTATCACGGGCGTGTATTCTCCTACTAGTTTGATGCTTGCTGTTGCATAAACCACCGACTGTTTGGCCCGCCGTTTAACCGCGCAGTTTAAAATTGCAACACAATGTTGGTGTCGCTCCGGGGTGAAAAAATGGAAAAACGACATACTTTACGAATAGGGGCGGCTGATCTTAACATATTTTGTCATGTCACCACCCCAGTGACTCTAAGACGGATTTTGCCGTCGCACGTTTTTTTATTAAAAAGTTATTAGTATATAAAAGATTTCGTTAAGAAAAAAGACACGAATATGGAAGTAGGACAAAAAATCGCCAGCCTATCTTGCAGGAAAAAATCCGGGGAACACGATGGCGTCTTCAAAAGTGCAGGTCGTCGAGCTCGTTTTCGAGAAAAAAAAAAACAAATTCTCAAAATTCGACAAAAAAATAAAACGATCATTGGACCGTGTAGAGAATCTAAAACTGCATAAGAATCGTATAGACGAAAATTGGCGTTCACGTGCTCGTTTTTGTGGAAAAAATTAAAAAAGCTCTCAAAATTCGAGATAAAAAAAAAAAAAACTGTCTACCAGGTAGCCAACGGTAAACGGTACAAGTATCGTACGGGCGAAAACGAGCGTTACCGTGCTCGTTTTCGAGTTATTGACGAAAAACAGCCTGGAGCGATCGGTCCGGCGGTCGACGCGCGAAACTTTCTAAGTCCGCTCTGCTCCGAATCATTGCTCCGGCGTCAAAAATCGTCGTAGGACAAAAAATCGCCACCCTATCTTGCAGGAAAAAATCCGGGGAACACGATGGCGTCGTCAAAAGTGCAGGTCGTCGAGCTCGTTTTCGAGAAAAAAAAAAAAAAATTCTCAAAATTCGACGAAAAAATAAAACGATCATTGGACCGTGTAGAGAATCTAAAACTGCATAAGAATCGTATAGACGAAAATTATCCTTAACGTGCTGGTTTTCGAGTTATTGACGATAAGCCGGTATATATATGTTCGAGATAAAAAAAAAGATAGGGACATTTTTTTTTTTTTTTTTTTCATTATTTCTCCTTTTGTTGCGGCTCGAGCATCAACTCATTGCCGCGTTGATCTTGTAATTTAATTTTCCGATTATATTTTCTTTGGGAAATAACTTTTTTCTCTTTTCTTTTCTTTTTTTTTTTTTTTTTTTTTTTTTTTTTTTCTTTCAGGTCTCTTAGCCGTCCGAAGACGTTGCCCGTCCCTGCCACGTGGAGGCGGACCTTTCTCTTCCTTCTGAGGTAAATATAGGTGTATAACCCATCCTTTCTTTTCCTTCTCTTTCAAGCCTTCTTCTCTCCTTTCTTCTTTTCCTTATGTTCTTTCCTCTACCATCTTCTTTCAATTTTAATGAATTTATTTTTTCTTTCTTTTCAGGTTTCAAAATCCGGTGTCAGTTTGCATGAGGTATGATTTTCTTTTTTTAAATATCTTATTTATAAAATCAGTAAATTCGTCGTATCTCTCTTTTGTAGCTATTAAATTTTCTTTAGTATTGCGATTATTCATCAAAAATTGGTATCTAATACTTTCGTATTCCTCACACTGATACAACATATGCTCCACATTCTCTTCCGCCACACGACAAACTGGGCAGCTTGGCGATTCAACAGCTCCGCGCCTGTACAAAGACGCATTTATCGGTCCATACCCTGTTATTATATAGACTAAGTATCTTCCTGGTTTGAACCAGCCATTCTTTGTTGCGAATTGTACATCTTTAATAAACTTATACGTTTCTCTTCCACGTATTTCATTTATCCATCTTTGTTGCCACGCAGCTGTAATCTCTCTGTCAATTTGCTTCTTTTCAATTTCAATATTAAAATTCACGTTTGCGGTATTTCCATCAAAATTATAATTTTTCCAGCTTACTTGCATGTTCCTTTTGACCTTATTCACTATACCTCTTTCTATAATTTCGAGGTCCAGAGGCTTCGTTCCACAAATCACTTGCATCGCCACTGTCGATGTCGTTACACAAGCTTTAGTTAAAATTAATAGCATCGCTCTCTGCGCAGCTAACAAATGCCTTTTGACATGCGAATGCTGTGTCTTGTCGAACCAGACCGCCGGGCAATATGTACTAATTGGTAAAAATACAGCTTTATAGAATACAAACATTACACTGCGTCTTAGGCCCCACTGTTCTTTTGCAAGTCGCTTTACAGCCATAATAAAATTTACCACCTTATCACGCGTTCTTTTCGCGTGTTCTATAAAATTCATCTTTCTATCAATAGTCAAGCCCAGATATTTTGTTCTGTCCAAGTATCTAATATTCTCATTATTTATTTTCAGAACTGGCATCCTCTCATGATGAAGTGTGCCTTTCATCAATAATGCAGCTGACTTTGACGTTGATACTTTGAGCTTATGTAAGTAACACCAATTATTTAATGTTACAATGACCTTTTCTCCAATCGTTTCAATATTTCTTCTTGAGTCACCTTTAATAATAAAGACCAGGTCATCTGCATAGGCCACTACCTCCACTTCCGATAAAGCATTTTCTTCCTCCAACTTGTTCAATAAAGCATCCATGCACCAGTTCCATGCCAAGGGGCCTATTATAGACCCCTGAGGACATCCTTTCTCCATCTTTTTGTTTACTTCTTCGAAATTGGATCTTATTTTCACTTTCCTCTCACTAAAATAGCTATCTATAATCTTCACCATGGAACTACCTATTTCAGCTTGAATTAAACGGCTTTTGATGGCAGGCCACCATAGATTATCGAATGCACCCTCTACATCAATAAAGAGTGCTACCACTAATTTCTTCTGTGCAGTAGTGACCGCTTGCCTAAATTTTAAGACTGCATCCTCCGTAGATCTTCCCTTTTTAAAGCCAAACTGACTATTATTCGCCAGCCTCTTATCTCCATACTGCTTTTCTATGCGTTCTACAATTATCCTTTCATAGATTTTGCCGATAACCGGTAACAATGCAATGGGCCTGTATGAATTAATTAGTCTTTCATCCTTCGTCTTATCCTTTAGAATTATCTTTAAATCCGCGATTTTCCAATCCTTCGGAAAGGAGCCATTCCTGAAACAGTTGTTAAACAATTTATATATTATGTCTTTGTTAATATTCCAAATTTCCTTTATAATTTCAGCTTTAAAACCATCAAGGCCAGGAGCTTTCTTATTTTTGGTCCTTTTAATTGCTTCACTTATCTCGAACATAGTTATCTCATTTTCTAAATTAGAATTTTTATAGGCTCCATTAGATACTCTAACATTCCTTTGTATGTCCAATTCTGCGTGTCTTTCATCCCTTGGAACACATTTGTTTGCCAGGGCTCTCATAGTTTCTTTCCAACTCATTGTAACTTCTCCACTAGGGAGAGTTAATGAGCATACCGTTGCTTGTTTTCTAGTTCTATCTCTAGTAATTTTGTAAATAATCCCCCAGGGATCTTTATTCCCCTCTACCGTTACGAAATTTTGCCATGAGTCCCTTTTCTTTCTTTTAATCTCCGAAACATATTTATTTCTACTTCTTCGGTACTTATCCCGATAGTCCTCTTCAAAATCCACTAAACCCAATCTTCTAACTCTTGCTAATTCTTGCTTCCGCTTATTCGTTTCTCTTCTTAGGTCCATCAGCTCTTCGTCCCACCAGGGGAGAGCCCGACTTCCAGCCTTTCTACGCGGTATTGCGTCACAGCAAATTTCATGCAAGGTTCGTTTAAAAATTTTTATCGCTAAATTAGGGACCCTCCGACTCAGGCAGTTCAAAACAGCCTGGTCAAACTTTGTATTCACAAGGTCTTTAAATCTATCCCAATTAGCTCTCCGTAGATTATAGCCATCAACATTTATGTTATTTATTTGATTGTCCGAGTGTAATTTTATGTCAAAAGCTATAACATTGTGATCACTAGTCGTACACGTTGTAAGCACGCTCCAGTTATCCAAATTTATTAACATGTTATCAGTTGCTAAGGTGACATCAATGTTAGATTCACCATGGACGGCAGAGTATGTAGGTGGATTGTCCGGTCTGTTTAAAATATACAACCCATTAGCGAGCAGAAACTCCAACAAAATCCTACCTCGTTCATCCGTTTCTCTGGAAAACCATAACTCCGACTTAGCGTTAGCGTCCATAGTGATTAAAACTTTCTTTCCTCTTATTTTATTTAAAATATTCTCGATTTGTCTCAGAAAAGTCCCAATTGGCATTGACCATTGGCAATAAACGTTTATAAAATAATATTGCTCGTGTCCCGTGTTTACTTGAAAAACCATTACGTGTTCTGATTCCCCGTACGCTATTCGGAAAATCTCCATTCTCCTCTTGCCGACGACTGCTGCAACCCATGGACTCTCAGCTACCGGTTGGAGTACCCTTAAGCCAGGGGACGTATACCCCCTGACTATTCCATTAGAGATATAAGGCTCCTGTATACACAGAATATCTATTTCTTTCTCTTTTACCATCACTTCTAGGTTAGCCGCAGCAGCCATCGATCTCTGCGCATTTATTTGGGCTACTTTTAAGACCATTCTATTTTATTGTGATACATCTCCAAGTTCCTCAAAAACTCGGGACACACCTTACTCCTAACGGAGTGACCCACATCTCTTCTCTTCAATTTAAAACAATTGACACACTGAGGTGCATCCTTCTTATTGCAGTCATTCTTTAGATGTTCACTACTCCCACACAACTCACATAAATGATTAGGTATACTACACACCTTAGCAATATGGCCATATGCATGGCACTTAAAACATCGAGTAATATTTATGTATTCTTTCAGGTTATATGTACGCCACAACATAAAAACTTTACCCTTATCCATTAAGATTTTATAGAACCGACCAGGTAACTGAACAACCCAGTTTACACGGTTCTCTCTAGCTTTGAATTGATATCTAAATGTGACTTTATTTTTCAGTTCCAGCAACTCATTCTCAGAACAGCCGAAATTTTTCGCAATAAACTCTTCTTTCAGCTCTTCGACTTTATGCTCCTTCTCAACATCGTATATTATAATAGATGGTAATATCTTTTTAGGTTTTTCAGCTTTTAATCCTATTTCTTCTAGCTTTGCCTTCTTTATTATATTCACATCACTTAAATCTTTTATCTCCATAACTACCCCTTTATTTCTCATTTGCCTTATTGATCGCACTTTTAAATGCTTCCGTACGTTTTTTAATTTATTTGTTAAATCCGTTTTAATCTCCTCATTGCTCCTACTATCTTCATCCTTTTCAGGTTTTATAAGCAAGACTTCGTAATTTTCTCTACTAATTCTCTTTTTCTCCATTTCAGGTGCTGTTTGCCGCATTGCCCGAGGGACTCCTGCGACCTGGGCATAACTCATTACTCCAGAAGGGGCACTAGGAGAGACGGTACCGTAAGTATAAACAGCCTTCAGCTTTTCATTCTCCAAAATCTGCTCCTGTAACTTGCCCTCCAATAGTACCCATTTCTCTAAAACAGTTTTTATAGCATTTTTACTTAACTTATTAGAATCATCAAACAGAAAAGCCTCTAGACCTATCCTCTCTCTTCGCACCTCCTCCAAAGTACAATTCCCTATTTCTGTTCTCGGCACCGCACACTCCATCCTGGGGCTTTTTGGGCTCAAGGTTAAGTCCTGATCTTCATCAAACAATAACTTTTTCCTCTTCATTAAAGGGGTGCTCGGGGTCATCCTCCCCTGAGAAGGTCCCGCCACGTCCTCAGCAATCGACGAAACCGAGCTCGTCCTACTGTGCCCTCTACTACCACTGCCCTTCATCTCCACCACATCCATCTCTTCCTCATGCTCCTTCTTCTTCGATTTAGTTTTTTTAATATTTAATATAGATTCCATGTTTGGTCCCACGATTAGGTCGGAAAAACAGGTCACCCCAGGCAGAGCCGCCATACCTAGGGAAGCCTAGTACTACCGAAGGGTCGGCAGGTGCCCCCGGAGTTGGTCGCTCGGGATTGGGCTCTCTCCCCCAACCATGCATCCCATCGCCGCGCACCATAGCTTAGGATTCGAGGGTAATTTATAGAGTTACCATCCTCGCAGCCCAGGCGGTTAAGCCAAGGCCCCCGGCCCGACCTGCCGTCGCGTACCATTCACAAAACCAAAAAAGGAATTGTGAATGGGTCGTTGCGACGACCAACAGGGGGTTACGGTATGATTGCATCAGGCACCTCGGGTTCGCTACCCGTACTGTAGCTGAATGGCTACAGCCCCTGAGGTTGGCCACTTTCGTCTGTCCCTTCACCCTGAACCTTCCCGGCATGGTAGAACCTGCCAGGGGTCAAAAACCCCCGCCGGTATAGCTCCAGAGATCACAAGGGAACTCAAGCTCCCCCACCACGACAAGGTAGCAGCCACGGGGGAGAAAAGATAGGGACAGTGGGAATCTCCTATACTATCACGGGCGTGTATTCTCCTACTAGTTTGATGCTTGCTGTTGCATAAACCACCGACTGTTTGGCCCGCCGTTTAACCGCGCAGTTTAAAATTGCAACACAATGTTGGTGTCGCTCCGGGGTGAAAAAATGGAAAAACGACATACTTTACGAATAGGGGCGGCTGATCTTAACATATTTTGTCATGTCACCACCCCAGTGACTCTAAGACGGATTTTGCCGTCGCACGTTTTTTTATTAAAAAGTTATTAGTATATAAAAGATTTCGTTAAGAAAAAAGACACGAATATGGAAGTAGGACAAAAAATCGCCACCCTATCTTGCAGGAAAAAATCCGGGGAACACGATGGCGTCGTCAAAAGTGCAGGTCGTCGAGCTCGTTTTCGAGAAAAAAAAAAACAAATTCTCAAAATTCGACGAAAAAATAAAACGATCAGTGGACCGTGTGGAGAATATAAAACTGCATAAGAATCGTATAAACGAAAATTGGCGTTCACGTGCTCGTTTTTGTGGAAAAAATTAAAAAAGCTCTCAAACTTCGAGATAAAAAAAAAAAAAACCGTCTACCAGGTAGCCAACGGAAAACGGTACAAGTATCGTACGGGCGAAAACGAGCGTTACCGTGCTCGTTTTCGAGTTATTGACGAAAAACAGCCTGGAGCGATCGGTCCGGCGGTCGACGCGCGAAACTTTCTAAGTCCGCTCTGCTCCGAAACACCGCTCCGGCGTCAAAAATCGTCGTAGGACAAAAAATCGACACGCTATCTTGCAGGAAAAAATTCGGGGAACACGATGGCGTCGTCAAAAGTGAAGGTCGTCGAGCTCGTTTTCGAGAAAAAAAAAAAAAAATTCTCAAAATTCGACAAAAAAATAAAACGATCAGTGGACCGTGTAGAGAATCTAAAACTGCATAAGAATCGTATAGACGAAAATTGGCGTTCACGCGCTCGTTTTTGAGAAAAAAGTTAAAAAAGCTCTCAAACTTCGAGATAAAAAAAAAAAAAACCATCTACCAGGTAGCCAACGGTAAACGGTACAAGTATCGTACGGGCGAAAACGAGCGTTACCGTGCTCGTTTTCGAGTTATTGACGAAAAACAGCCTGGAGCGATCGGTCCGGCGGTCGACGCGCGAAACTTTCTAAGTCCGCTCTGCTCTGACCCCCGGCTGCTGGAGGACGTGGTCAATACACTCTTCCCAATTGGGGAGAGGGGACCGCGTCCTCCGGCGGCGGCGGCTGTCCCAGTGGAGTGGACGGCCGAGCTGGGGGTCACGCAGGAGGAGCTGGCAGCGGCCATCAGACGGCTCGGGGTTCGTAACACGGCCCCGGGTCCGGATGGTGTGCCCGGCCGGGTTTGGGTCTTGACCCAGGGCGTCCTTGGGGCCGACCTCAGGCGGTTGTTCGACCGCTGCCTGAGGGACGGGCGATTCCCCCCCAGTTGGAAGGTGGCGAGGATGGTCCTCCTCCGGAAGGAGGGTCGGCCCGCGGAGTCTCCCTCCGCATACCGGCCCATTTGTCTCCTCGACGAGGTGGGCAAGCTCTTCGAGCGTGTGATTGCTGCCCGCCTCGTCGAGCACCTGTCGCGGGGTGATCCCGGTCTGGCCGACTGCCAGTTCGGTTTCCGGGGGGGCCGATCGACTATCGACGCGATAGGTCGTGTGAGGGCCCTCTCGGAGGCGGCCGTATCCCGGGGAGGAGTGGCATTGGCAATATCCTTGGATATTGCCAATGCCTTTAACACCCTCCCCTGGGAAGAGATAAGGAGGGGGCTCGAATATCATCGGGTCCCCCCTTGTCTCAGGGCGGTCGTCGGGGATTATCTCCGCGGCAGGTGGATCGAGTATCCGGGCCGGGATGGTGATATGCGGAGGGAGGTGTACTGCGGTGTTCCGCAGGGGTCGGTCCTCGGGCCACTCCTGTGGAACATCGCGTACGACTCGGTGTTGCGGGCCGGCCTCCCCGACGGCGTCAGCACGGTGTGTTATGCGGATGACACACTGGTGCTGGCCGTCGGGGCGCACTGGGGGAGGGCCATGCGTCGCGCGGAGGAGGGGTCGCAACGCGTCGTCGACCGGATCAGGGGGATGGGGATGACGGTGGCGGTCCATAAGACCGAGGTGATTGCGTTTCATTCACCTCGGCAGGATCCGCCACCCCCTCTGATTCGGGTGGGTGGGGCTGACATCGAGGTGAAGCCCCAGATCAGGTATCTGGGGCTGATCCTCGATAGCCACTGGCGCTTCGAGAAGCATTTCCGCTGCCTGGTCCCCCGGTTGGAAAGGATGGTTGCGGCTCTGGGCCGGATCCTGCCCAACCTGGGGGGCCCGGCGGGCCGAGTTCGTCGCCTCTATGTGGCAATGGTCCAGTCGGTGGCCCTATACGGGGCCCCCGTCTGGGCGGACGACCTGGCTGCCTCCCGGCGCAGCATGACTATGCTGCGTCGGGTGCAGAGGCGCATGGCGCTCAGGGTCGTCCGCGGGTATCGGACCATGTCACGTGAGGCGGCGACGGTTCTAGCGGGGATGCCGCCCATGGACCTGCTCGCGCGGTCGCACGCGGTGATGTACCGGCACCGCGTCGACCGTCGCGCGGGGGTGGGGGCGGTCCCGGGCGGGCAGGAACCTGCTTGGGGCGATTTGAAGCGCCAGGCCCGGCAGTCCGTGTTGCTCGCGTGGCAGGAGCGGCTGGCTCTGCCAACCGCGGGGCACCGGACTGTCGGGGCTGTTCGGCCACTCCTGAAGGAGTGGCTGGACAGAGGCCATGGCAGCCTCACCTACCGGCTGGCACAGGTATTTTCCGGGCATGGCAGCTTCGGAGGATGCCTGTGCCGGATAGGGAAGGAGCCGACGGCGCGTTGCTGCCACTGCGACGCTGAGCAGGACACGGCGGATCATACCCTGGAGGTATGCCCCGCGTGGGAGGGGGAGCGCCGTGTCCTGGTCGGCGTCGTCGGGCGGGATGTCTCGCTGCCGGGCGTGGTGCGCGCCATGCTCGGCAGCGAGGAGAAGTGGAGGGCCGTGGCCTCCTTCTGCGAGAACGTAATGTTGCAGAAGGAGGCCGCGGGGAGGGAGCGCGAGCTTCAGCGGCGCGCTGAAGCTCACGCTCGTGCGGTGGCCCGAGGTCGTCGCCCGGTCGCGAGGCGTCGCGGGCGGCCGCCTCGGCGTGGCGGATGACCTAGGCTGGGAGGGGGGTCCTGAGGGGACCCTCCTCCCGCCAGGCGGCGCCGGGTCGGACCGGTTGGGGGTAGGAGTGCCTTCCCCTACCGGTCCGACGCAAGGGGAGGCACCCTCGGCGGTCTGGTGCGGTCATGAACGCCCGGCCGCCGAGGGGTGGAAACGGGGTCGCGGACGGTTGCGAGTTGGGGCTCGCAGCCGCCACTAAATGCGGCCCCGGGACGGATAGCGGCGGGATGGAGTGGCCCCGTCCCGCCGCTATGAGGCAGTGTGTCTACTGGGGGGACCGATTGTCCCCCCGGGGGATGGGCGCGAAAGCGCGGGCACGGGGAGGATACCGGAAGAATGCTTCGAGCGATTCCCGGTATCCTCCCAAAGCGTGCCGAGGGGTCACCGTGGGGTTTTTAGTGGGTAGGTCCCGCGCCTGTCGTTGTACGGGCGCGGGGAATCCCACACACCCCTCCCACCTCACCCCAAGGAGGTGGGAGGGAGTCTTTCGAAGATTTTCCCCACGACAAAAAAAAAAAAAAAAAAAAAAAGTCCGCTCTGCTCCGAATCATCGCTCCGGCGTCAAAAATCGTCGTAGGACAAAAAATCGCCACCCTATCTTGCAGGAAAAAATCCGGGGAACACGATGGCGTCGTCAAAAGTGCAGGTCGTCGAGCTCGTTTTCGAGAAAAAAAAAAAAAATTCTCAAAATTCGACGAAAAAATAAAACGATCATTGGACCGTGTAGAGAATCTAAAACTGCATAAGAATCGTATAGACGAAAATTGGCGTTCACGTGCTCGTTTTTGTGGAAAAAATTAAAAAAGCTCTCAAAATTCGAGATAAAAAAAAAAAAAACTGTCTACCAGGTAGCCAACGGAAAACGGTACAAGTATCGTACGGGCGAAAACGAGCGTTACCGTGCTCGTTTTCGAGTTATTGACGAAAAACAGCCTGGAGCGATCGGTCCGGCGGTCGACGCGCGAAACTTTCTAAGTCCGCTCTGCTCCGAAACACCGCTCCGGCGTCAAAAATCGTCGTAGGACAAAAAATCGACACGCTATCTTGCAGGAAAAAATTCGGGGAACACGATGGCGTCGTCAAAAGTGAAGGTCGTCGAGCTCGTTTTCGAGAAAAAAAAAAAAAAATTCTCAAAATTCGACAAAAAAATAAAACGATCAGTGGACCGTGTAGAGAATCTAAAACTGCATAAGAATCGTATAGACGAAAATTGGCGTTCACGCGCTCGTTTTTGAGAAAAAAGTTAAAAAAGCTCTCAAACTTCGAGATAAAAAAAAAAAAAACCATCTACCAGGTAGCCAACGGTAAACGGTACAAGTATCGTACGGGCGAAAACGAGCGTTACCGTGCTCGTTTTCGAGTTA
The DNA here is from genome assembly GCF_051014445.1 of Colletes latitarsis. Classification (NCBI taxonomy): domain Eukaryota; kingdom Metazoa; phylum Arthropoda; class Insecta; order Hymenoptera; family Colletidae; genus Colletes; species Colletes latitarsis. Next base: position 506,116 of record NW_027488367.1, read on the forward strand.
TTGACGAAAAACAGCCTGGAGCGATCGGTCCGGCGGTCGACGCGCGAAACTTTCTAAGTCCGCTCTGCTCCGAATCATCGCTCCGGCGTCAAAAATCGTCGTAGGACAAAAAATCGCCACCCTATCTTGCAGGAAAAAATCCGGGGAACACGATGGCGTCGTCAAAAGTGCAGGTCGTCGAGCTCGTTTTCGAGAAAAAAAAAAAAAAATTCTCAAAATTCGACAAAAAAATAAAACGATCAGTGGACCGTGTAGAGAATCTAAAACTGCATAAGAATCGTATAGACGAAAATTATCCTTAACGTGCTGGTTTTCGAGTTATTGACGATAAGCCGGTATATATATGTTCGAGATAAAAAAAAAGATAGGGACATGTAGTGTGTAGCCGTTATTCTGTCCAAGCGCGTTGCCACTTGGGGACTTTGCTGTACCTCAGACCGAAGGTCTATACCAGCAACTACATTTTGCCTGATGTTCGGGCATCTACTTTTCACGCGTCGTTATGCGTTTGGAGGCTAACGACGTCGAAACCTGCTGCCACCTCGAGTCCAACCCAATCCAGGAACGCTTGCCGAAGCAAGCGGGGCTTGTATCCCGGCCCGAGGAGGTCATTGCCGAAGCACATGACCTAGCATCCGTTCGAGTACATTTTCAAGCATGGTTATTGGAGAGAATCCGCAGACTTCTCTCGTTCTGTTACGTAGCGTAATGCGTTCAATGGCGGTTTTGGTTTCGCCCTGCTTTCGTAAGTAGTACCGAGCGCGTATATGTCCGGAACTCCCTGTATAGGTCTTGTTTTACAAGATCAGCTTCGGTCACCGGCCACGGATGGCCAGCTTCTTCAGCCGCTTGTCTCAGGAGTTCTCGCGCGTCTCGGTACCTCCGGCACTCGAATAGGACGTGGTTTGGTGTTTCCACTTGGCCACAGTCGCAATTCTCGTGCGGTACTAAAGCAAATTCCTTGAGCTTGGCTCGGAAATCTCCGTGCCCGCTTAGGAATTGTACTACGTAGTGATCCAAGATCACCCAGCTTGCATTGAGACGGTCAGATACATCAGAGAAGTAGCGGTAGGTGACCCTACCTTTCTCCGATGACGACCATCTCGTTTGCCACATATTGAGAAGTTCCGCTCGCACCAAGGCTTTCGCCTGAGCAGCGGTTACTTCTCCAGCCGCCAAATCGGCTCGACTTATTCGACAATTTCCGACTTCAATATTGATTTGTCTTCTAATCTGGTATGCACACGCGCGCTCCACTAACACCAAGTCTATCGGCATCGTCCCGGCGATCACAGTGATCGCGTCGGTAGATACCGTGCGATAGGCCTTGGTGACGGCGAGCAAAACATGTCTCTGCGCCCTGGCAAGTTTAGTTCTTGTCACAGAGGTGAGCATGTCTACCCATCCGGCGGCGGCGTATGTCGTGATCGGGACGAAGAGACCTTTGTACAAAGTACGCATGGTTCTGTGTCCCAATCCCCAGTTTGATCGAGCAAGTCTTGCTAGCGTATAAAACGTTCGCATGACTTTGGCATTCAAGTATTCGACGTGGGATCTTACTCCCATTCGCGCATCGATGTGAACACCCAAGTACCTTATGGTTTGCTTGAGTGCCACACTTCTCCCGTTTATCCTTATCACAGGAGGTCGTTCTTTATCCAGATTTCCTTTCAAGAGAATCATCTCGGTCTTAGTCGCGGATAGTGTAAGTTTCTGCGTGGCGCACCACTCAGAAATTGTATCCGCGACTCTTTGCCCTCTTTGCTGCAACTGATTCCTCGAGTTTCCGTAGAATACCACGAGTAAGTCGTCAGCGTAGGCTATTGGCTCGCAAGCCAGGTGTTCGTTTGATAGGAGCTGTAGAACTTCGTCAAAGACTAGGTTCCAACAGCTCGGACCGAGTATCGACCCCTGTGGGCAGCCCTTGGTGACTTGCTTACGCACATTACCGTGTTTGGAAACTATTGTAACCATACGGTCAGCGAAGTAGTCGACCATGAGTCGATAAAGATTTCGGGGACATCCCCGGCGTTTCAGCTTCTGAAGTATGCTTGGCCACCAAACATTATCAAAAGCTCCGGCGATGTCGAAGGAGAGACCCATCACATATCGTTCCTCTCGCTGGGATATCAATTCCCTGAGCTTCACCACGGCGTCTTCCGTGGATCGTCCAGGCCTGAATCCATATTGCCGATCGGAACTATGTTCTGGGCTTAGGAATATGTTACTCATTCGGTTAAGCATTAGTCTCTCTAATACTTTGCCTAAGATGGAAAGTAGGCATATCGGTCTATACGACTTGACATCCGTTGGTGGTTTATCGGGCCCTTTCAAGATTGCTCTGATCGAGCCGATTTTCCACCTAACGGGGAAGACCCCGTGCGCTAGACACCCGTTGTAGAGTCGAAGTAGAGCACTATGGATGGATCCATAAGCACATTTAACTACCTCGGCCTCTATACGGTCCAGCCCAGGGCATTTGCCTCGCTTTAAGCGCGATACTGCAGCTCCGAGCTCATTCCTCGTGAAGACTGGACAGTCTTCAGTCGGCGGATCGGTTGCAGCATCAGCTCTGGTGTTTGCTTGCTCCGGCGTTTCATCCGTGGACGAGTCGTCCGGGATTAGCGCCTGTAGGAGCTGCGAGGCAGTCGATTCCCAGTCAGTCGTATATCCTTCCGGCGTTCGAATGTTTGAGACCGCAGTCTCAACACAGAGTTTCTTTTGGGCGATCTTGTAAACAAGTCCCCATGGCTCTTTATTCCCCTGCTCCGTCACAAAGTTCTGCCAGCTTTGTGCTTTCGCAGCGCGCACCGCGGCTGTGTAGGCGAGTCTAGATGTTCGATACTCAGCCTGCTTTGCCGCTCTCTCCTCCGAGTTCCTCTCGCGCTGAAAGGCTCGTCTAAGTCGATAGACTCGCGCTTTCATTCTCGTCAAATTTTCCGTCCACCATGGGACGGACTTCGAATGCCACTTCATGGGGCGCATTGAGGCATTGCACGCATCGATGATCGATTTCTCGACCTCTTGTGCTAGGTGTTCGACTTCCCTGCGGCAACCAGTACCGAGGGGTAATTGCCTCGCGCCCTCAAGAAGAACTTGATCAAATCGCTCCCAGTTCGCATGCAACGTGCGGAATCGAGGCTGTGGGCTTCGATTCTCATTCACGTCCGTGAACTGTAAGACAAAATCAATGAGTCGGTGGTCACTGGAGGTCCAATCCTCGTGTACCGTCCAGTTTCGCACAATTGTCGCCATGTCTGGAGTCGATAATGTGACATCGATCCATGACTCACCGGCAGGGCTGGAGTATGTAGGAATACTCCCAGCCTCGTTCAAAATCGTCAAGTCGTGTAATGCGATAAACTCTTCGAGTTTCTCGCCTCGCGTGTCCGGTCGAACGCTTTCTCCCCCCCAAAGGTGGGATTTGGCATTGACGTCCGCGGCTATCACGACTCGACGGTGTTGGAGAGCATCGAGTGTCCTCTCCAAGCGTGCCAGACTTGGTTCAATGTCTTCCGAGCATTGAAAGTACTGGCTAACGAGGTAGAAACTACCGAAGGGTCCGCTAATGCAAACGCAGGAGGTGTGAGTATCACACAGCTGTGTGATTTTTACCACCGAGATGTCCGGGTTTCTGACCACTATTGCGGCCATAGCCCGTTCATTCTCGGCGATCACCTTCGCCGTGAGCCCAAAGCCTGGAATCTGTCCCTGAAATTGGTAAGGTTCCTGCATGAGCAACACGTCGATCTCCTTTGCGTGCATTAGCTCGCTCACCTCACCATGAACAATTAGCGCACGCCGCATATTATGCTGCGCGATGCGCAATTGCCTTAGAGGATTCTCCGGGTCGTTTCTATCCATAATTCGTACGAGATACTGCTAGATCTAAAGCTGCCTTATAGGCAGGGCAGTTTTTGTCTCGCGACTTATGGTTGTGCTGCTTGCCTCTTGATTTACAGTTCGAGCAAGTCGGGGACTTACTCTTCGCCGTACAAGAGGCAATGGTATGCCCTTCTTCGGAGCAGTGACCGCAAACCTCGTTTTTCGCTTTGCAATGTTTGGCCATGTGGCCAAACATTTGACACTTAAAGCAGCGTGTCACCGAGACGTAGTCCTGCACTCTGCATGACGACCACCCTAGGTACACTCTGCCCGAGCTCTTCAGCCGCTGGCGAACCTGCGGACTGACTTCCATGACCCAGTTGGCAGTGTCCTTTTCCTTCGGGCCGGTTGCAAACCGGACCTTCAGGCTGGACGACACATCCCCCTGGGTCATATCGCTGAGGTTTTGCTTCCAGATGCTGGAAGAAACCTCCTCTTTCCTCATCGCCTTAGGAACGTCGTACACTATAAGTGTAGGGTTCCTCAAGGTCGGTAGAGTAGCTGAAAGTCCTACTTCTTTCAGCTTCGCGCAGTTGACGAAGGCCTTTAGATCCTCCTTGCGTTCAGTCTCGACGGCTATGCCACCGGAGTGGATGCGTCGGACGGACCTCACGCGGATCTTGGCTTTCGCCGGCTTGACCAGTGACAGAACAGTCTGTTTTGTGACATCACTGTTCTGTCCTTTCCCTTTCGGCGGGAAAATACGCACCACGTGTCGTGGTGGTTTAACCGCTTCCGGGGAAACTCGATTGGCGTCAACCTTTACCGCTTGCGCGTAGGTTGTTGCCGCACGAACTGGTGCGGGTTTCACAGTCGGACGGGAACCCGTCGTCTGCGAAACCGTAGGGGCAACCCTCTCTGCGATCCTCTGGGAGGCTCTCACCTCTTGCCGGATCGCCGCGAGCTGTCCTTTTAGGAAAGAGTTCTGCACGAGAACCTCCTGGACTAGCTCGTAGAGAGCTGCCGCGTTGCCTACGATCAAGGCTCCGGTCTCCTTGCTGAGCCTGGATTCTTTTCCAAGACAGCTGGTCCGGATACCCTTGAACAATTTCGAGGCCTCTCCACTGATTTTGTCGAGAGGCCTGTTCGATGGACCAGGTGTCGCCTCCGCCGACACCTTTCCTGGCAACTCCTCGCCGCTTTTTCGGGCTTTTTCTGCCCTTTGCGGCTTCTCCTTTTTCACGACGGTTACCCAACCGTCGCTATCAATTTGGCCCAATCCTCCGTCCGAAGACGTGGCGTTGCCTTCAGAAGTCGCCTTCGGCTTTTTGGCCTCCGGCTTCTTCGGTGGATTTGTGCGGGGTGGTGTCCCCGGTCCGTCCTTCTTGACATCCTTCTTGTCCACAGGGGATGTCGTACCTGCCGGCTTAGGTGGTGAAGCCGTCTTTCGCGTCGAGGGTTTGGTGCAGGGGGGCGTTCTCGCGCCCTTACCCGCTTCAACCGCCTTCGCTTTCTCTTTTTTCTGGAGTGGTGAGACCACCCCAGCTTTCTTACTCACCGTTGTTGTCCTACCGGGAGCAACAACAACGGTCTCCTTTCCTCCCTTTTCCCCCTTGCGGGGTACTAAGGCGTCTATTTTCGTTATTTTGATTTTAGGATCCATACTTGTGTATATTCCTTTTCGTCCCGGCGTGTGTCCCGGCCTCCATGGACCCTCAATTGGAACCCGGCTCCGCCTGGGTTAGGACTTGCACCCGGGATATAGTCCGCGAACAAAGGCCGACCGGGCTTTCCCCGGACTCCTAGGTTCACTTCCTCGCCCAATAGAACCCACGAATGGTGTTCCGAGCCGATTGACTAGGCACAGGGCTGCTTTTCTCGCCTAGCCGCCTGTCTAGACGAAGCAGAGGCCAAAGGTACGTGTTGGGCAGCTACACTCCCGCAGGAGAGAGGGCCCTCAGATCCCAGGATCCTCCTTTCCGCCGACACAGGTCGCCACGCACGGCAAACACGTGGGGAACAAACCTCAAGCAGATGTTCCCTCTGCTTCGCTACGCCCGGTTTCTGTTCCCTGTTTTTGCAGGGAACCCGCTGCGTAACTAGGACATGACCTCGGGCATCATGTCCCTGTAGCATTAGCTCCAAAACGTGGGACTCGTCCTTAGCACGACTAGTAGAACTCACTTTGCCATCATCAACTATGCTCTTGACGCTTCAGCGTCCTTTTGCCATCGCCAACGACGGGAGCTGCTGTCAGCAGCGCGACGACGGTCTTACATGTATAAATACATGTTGTCTTTCGTCGTTGGCGTACCTTTCAGTGTTTTCGTCATACGCTGCATATCCTTCCTATATGCAGCGTCCGTATGGCAAGGACTCCGAGTCTGACAGAGCCGTACACCACCGGTTTACAGCTCGGAGTTGAGCTGGTCTAGGCGGAGTCTTCTAATGGCCAGGGGAGCGATCCACGTTTCGAGGCCCGTCTCCCTACCTAGGATACTAGCGTGGTTTCCCAGCCGACACCTTCAGGCAGTAGGGAGCAGCTCAGCTACTTCTACGGTGGCCTCCTTCCGTCATTCGTCTGGCATTACGACGTCTGCCACCAGATGTTTTGGTGTGCTGGGTTCTGCCAAGCCCAGCGGCGTATTGCTTTTCCCAGCGGCGTATTGCTTTTGGGGACGCATACAGACGTCGTTTCGTGTCTCATCCTGATCTTGGTTTTTGCTCAACGTGAAAAGGGGGCATATAGCCCCCTTTTTGATTTCTGGTGTCAGGATCGCCTCCTCGGAAAAGCATTAAAGCAAAAAGGGGGCTTATAGCCCCCTGGTATGAGTTAGGTCTTTCTTGGAGAAGTCCCAGATGTTCGAGTAGGAACTTTTGAAATGTTCCTTAAAGTGAAAAAGGGGCATATAGCCCCTTTTGTGCAATATATACCTTCTCCAATAAGCCTTAACGTGAAATGGGGGCCGAAGCCCCCAGGTGTTAAGTATACGCTAGTCATAATGCTTCCCCATCTCTCTTTGCTTTCCTGACACCACTCTCTTCTGACATCTCTGTGTTTGCACAGTACGAATGACGGATCACGTCTTGCTCGGGAAGGTGGGGTCGCTACTCCCATACGGTGTGCCCCTGCACCGCCCCTGCCGAAACCAGAGCCCCGTTGGCCGGCATAAATGCCGTTTCCAGCGTCCACCGCGAGGAGGAGGGGTTGGCACATGCGATCCTGGTGCCGTATAGCAAGCTATACGCCCGGACGGCTTCTAGACGCCAAAAAAAAAAAGATAGGGACAGTGGGAATCTCCTATACTATCACGGGCGTGTATTCTCCTACTAGTTTGATGCTTGCTGTTGCATAAACCACCGACTGTTTGGCCCGCCGTTTAACCGCGCAGTTTAAAATTGCAACACAATGTTGGTGTCGCTCCGGGGTGAAAAAATGGAAAAACGACATACTTTACGAATAGGGGCGGCTGATCTTAACATATTTTGTCATGTCACCACCCCAGTGACTCTAAGACGGATTTTGCCGTCGCACGTTTTTTTATTAAAAAGTTATTAGTATATAAAAGATTTCGTTAAGAAAAAAGACACGAATATGGAAGTAGGACAAAAAATCGCCACCCTATCTTGCAGGAAAAAATCCGGGGAACACGATGGCGTCGTCAAAAGTGCAGGTCGTCGAGCTCGTTTTCGAGAAAAAAAAAACAAATTCTCAAAATTCGACGAAAAAATAAAACGATCAGTGGACCGTGTGGAGAATATAAAACTGCATAAGAATCGTATAAACGAAAATTGGCGTTCACGTGCTCGTTTTTGTGGAAAAAATTAAAAAAGCTCTCAAACTTCGAGATAAAAAAAAAAAAACCGTCTACCAGGTAGCCAACGGAAAACGGTACAAGTATCGTACGGGCGAAAACGAGCGTTACCGTGCTCGTTTTCGAGTTATTGACGAAAAACAGCCTGGAGCGATCGGTCCGGCGGTCGACGCGCGAAACTTTCTAAGTCCGCTCTGCTCACCTGGGGGGCCCGGCGGGCCGAGTTCGTCGCCTCTATGTGGCAATGGTCCAGTCGGTGGCCCTATACGGGGCCCCCGTCTGGGCGGACGACCTGGCTGCCTCCCGGCGCAGCATGACTATGCTACGTCGGGTGCAGAGGCGCATGGCGCTCAGGGTCGTCCGCGGGTATCGGACCATGTCACATGAGGCGGCGACGGTTCTAGCGGGGATGCCGCCCATGGACCTGCTCGCGCGGTCGCACGCGGTGATGTACCGGCACCGGGTCGACCGTCGCGCGGGGGTGGGGGCGGTCCCGGGCGGGCAGGAACCTGCTTGGGGCGATTTGAAGCGCCAGGCCCGGCAGTCCGTGTTGCTCGCGTGGCAGGAGCGGCTGGCTCTGCCAACCGCGGGGCACCGGACTGTCGGGGCGGTTCGGCCACTCCTGAAGGAGTGGCTGGACAGAGGCCATGGCAGCCTCACCTACCGGATGGCACAGGTGTTTTCCGGGCATGGCAGCTTCGGAAGATACCTGTGCCGGATAGGGAAGGAGCCGACGGCGCGTTGCTGCCACTGCGACGCTGAGCAGGACACGGCGGATCATACCCTGGAGGTATGCCCCGCGTGGGAGGGGGAGCGCCGTGTCCTGGTCGGCGTCGTCGGGCGTGATGTCTCGCTGCCGGGCGTGGTGCGCGCCATGCTCGGCAGCGAGGAGAAGTGGAGGGCCATGGCCTCCTTCTGCGAGAACGTAATGTTGCAGAAGGAGGCTGCGGGGAGGGAGCGCGAGCTTCAGCGGCGCGCTGAAGCTCGCGCTCGTGCGGTGGCCCGAGGTCGTCACCCGGTCGCGAGGCGTCGCGGGCGGCCGCCTCGGCGTGGCGGATGACCTAGGCTGGGAGGGGGGTCCTGAGGGGACCCTCCTCCCGCCAGGCGGCGCCGGGTCGGACCGGATGGGGTTAGGAGTGCCTCCCCCTACCGGTCCGACGCAAGGGGAGGCACCCTCGGCGGTCTGGTGCGGCCATGAACGCCCGGCCGCCGAGGGGTGGAAACGGGGTCGCGGGCGGTTGCGAGTTGGGGCTCGCAGCCGCCACTAAACGCGGCCCCGGGACGGATAGCGGCGGGATGGAGTGGCCCCGTTCCGCCGCTATGACGCAGTGTGTCTACTGGGGGGACCGATTGTCCCCCCGGGGGATGGGCGCGAAAGCGCGGGCACGGGGAGGATACCGGAAGAATGCTTCGAGCGATTCCCGGTATCCTCCCAAAGCGTGCCGAAGGGTCACCGTGGGGTTTTTAGTGGGTAGGTCCCGCGCCTGTCGTTGTACGGGCGCGGGGAATCCCACACACCCCTCCCACCTCTCCCCAAGGAGGTGGGAGGGAGTCTTTCGAAGATTTTCCCCACGACAAAAAAAAAAAAAAAAAAAAAGTCCGCTCTGCTCCGAAACACCGCTCCGGCGTCAAAAATCGTCGTAGGACAAAAAATCGCCACGCTATCTTGCAGGAAAAAATCCGGGGAACACGATGGCGTCGTCAAAAGTGCAGGTCGTCGAGCTCGTTTTCGAGAAAAAAAAAAAAAAATTCTCAAAATTCGACGAAAAAATAAAACGATCATTGGACCGTGTAGAGAATCTAAAACTGCATAAGAATCGTATAGACGAAAATTATCCTTAACGTGCTGGTTTTCGAGTTATTGACGATAAGCCGGTATATATATGTTCGAGATAAAAAAAAAGATAGGGACATGTAGTGTGTAGCCGTTATTCTGTCCAAGCGCGTTGCCACTTGGGGACTTTGCTGTACCTCAGACCGAAGGTCTATACCAGCAACTACATTTTGCCTGATGTTCGGGCATCTACTTTTCACGCGTCGTTATGCGTTTGGAGGCTAACGACGTCGAAACCTGCTGCCACCTCGAGTCCAACCCAATCCAGGAACGCTTGCCGAAGCAAGCGGGGCTTGTATCCCGGCCCGAGGAGGTCATTGCCGAAGCACATGACCTAGCATCCGTTCGAGTTCATTTTCAAGCATGGTTATTGGAGAGAATCCGCAGACTTCTCTCGTTCTGTTACGTAGCGTATTGCGTTCAATGGCGGTTTTGGTTTCGCCCTGCTTTCGTAAGTAGTACCGAGCGCGTATATGTCCGGAACTCCCTGTATAGGTCTTGTTTTACAAGATCGGCTTCGGTCACCGGCCACGGATGGCCAGCTTCTTCAGCCGCTTGTCTCAGGAGTTCTCGCGCGTCTCGGTACCTCCGGCACTCGAATAGGACGTGGTTTGGTGTTTCCACTTGGCCACAGTCGCAATTCTCGTGCGGTACTAAAGCAAATTCCTTGAGCTTGGCTCGGAAATCTCCGTGCCCGCTTAGGAATTGTACTACGTAGTGATCCAAGATCACCCAGCTTGCATTGAGACGGTCAGATACATCAGAGAAGTAGCGGTAGGTGACCCTACCTTTCTCCGATGACGACCATCTCGTTTGCCACATATTGAGAAGTTCCGCTCGCACCAAGGCTTTCGCCTGAGCAGCGGTTACTTCTCCAGCCGCCAAATCGGCTCGACTTATTCGACAATTTCCGACTTCGATATTGATTTGTCTTCTAATCTGGTATGCACACGCGCGCTCCACTAACACCAAGTCTATCGGCATCGTCCCGGCGATCACAGTGATCGCATCGGTAGATACCGTGCGATAGGCCTTGGTGACGGCGAGCAAAACATGTCTCTGCGCCCTGGCAAGTTTAGTTCTTGTCACAGAGGTGAGCATGTCTACCCATCCGGCGGCGGCGTATGTCGTGATCGGGACGAAGAGACCTTTGTACAAAGTACGCATGGTTCTGTGTCCCAATCCCCAGTTTGATCGAGCAAGTCTTGCTAGCGTATAAAACGTTCGCATGACTTTGGCATTCAAATATTCGACGTGGGATCTTACTCCCATTCGCGCATCGATGTGAACACCCAAGTACCTTATGGTTTGCTTGAGTGCCACACTTCTCCCGTTTATCCTTATCACAGGAGGTCGTTCTCTATCCAGATTTCCTTTCAAGAGAATCATCTCGGTCTTAGTCGCGGATAGTGTAAGTTTCTGCGTGGCGCACCACTCAGAAATTGTATCCGCGACTCTTTGCCCTCTTTGCTGCAACTGATTCCTCGAGTTTCCGTAGAATACCACGAGTAAGTCGTCAGCGTAGGCTATTGGCTCGCAAGCCAGGTGTTCGTTTGATAGGAGCTGTAGAACTTCGTCAAAGACTAGGTTCCAACAGCTCGGACCGAGTATCGACCCCTGCGGGCAGCCCTTGGTGACTTGCTTACGCACATTACCGTGTTTGGAAACTATTGTAACCGTACGGTCAGCGAAGTAGTCGACCATGAGTCGATAAAGATTTCGGGGACATCCCCGGCGTTTCAGCTTCTGAAGTATGCTTGGCCACCAAACATTATCAAAAGCTCCGGCGATGTCGAAGGAGAGACCCATCACATATCGTTCCTCTCGCTGGGATATCAATTCCCTGAGCTTCACCACGGCGTCTTCCGTGGATCGTCCAGGCCTGAATCCATATTGCCGATCGGAACTATGTTCTGGGTTTAGGAATATATTACTCATTCGATTAAGCATTAGTCGTTCTAACACTTTGCCTAAGATGGAGAGTAGGCATATCGGTCTATACGACTTGACATCCGTTGGTGGTTTATCGGGCCCTTTCAAGATTGCTCTGATCGAGCCGATTTTCCACCTAACGGGGAAGACCCCGTGCGCTAGACACCCGTTGTAGAGTCGAAGTAGAGCACTATGGATGGATCCATAAGCACATTTAACTACCTCGGCCTCTACACGGTCCAGCCCAGGGCATTTGCCTCGCTTTAAGCGCGATACTGCAGCTCCGAGCTCATTCCTCGTGAAGACTGGACAGTCTTCAGTCGGCGGATCGGTTGCAGCATCAGCTCTGGTGTTTGCTTGCTCCGGCGTTTCATCCGTGGACGAGTCGTCCGGGATTAGCGCCTGTAGGAGCTGCGAGGCAGTCGATTCCCAGTCAGTCGTATATCCTTCCGGCGTTCGAATGTTAGAGACCGCAGTCTCAACACAGAGTTTCTTTTGGGCGATCTTGTAAACAAGTCCCCATGGCTCTTTATTCCCCTGCTCCGTCACAAAGTTCTGCCAGCTTTGTGCTTTCGCAGCGCGCACTGCGGCTGTGTAGGCGAGTCTAGATGTTCGATACTCAGCCTGCTTTGCCGCTCTCTCCTCCGAGTTCCTCTCGCGCTGAAAGGCTCGTCTAAGTCGATAGACTCGCGCTTTCATTCTCGTCAAATTTTCCGTCCACCATGGGACGGACTTCGAATGCCACTTCTTGGGGCGCATTGAGGCATTGCACGCATCGATGATCGATTTCTCGACCTCTTGTGCTAGGTGTTCGACTTCCCTGCGGCAACCAGTGCCGAGGGGTAATTGCCTCGCGCCCTCAAGAAGAACTTGATCAAATCGCTCCCAGTTCGCATGCAACGTGCGGAATCGAGGCTGTGGGCTTCGATTCTCATTCACGTCCGTGAACTGTAAGACAAAATCAATGAGTCGGTGGTCACTGGAGGTCCAATCCTCGTGAACCGTCCAGTTTCGCACAATTGTCGCCATGTCTGGAGTCGATAATGTGACATCGATCCATGACTCACCGGCAGGGCTGGAGTATGTAGGAATACTCCCAGCCTCGTTCAAAATCGTCAAGTCGTGTAATGCGATAAACTCTTCGAGCTTTTCGCCTCGCGTGTCCGGTCGAACGCTTTCTCCCCCCCAAAGGTGGGATTTGGCATTGACGTCCGCGGCTATCACGACTCGACGGTGTTGGAGAGCATCGAGTGTCCTCTCCAAGCGTGCCAGACTTGGTTCAATGTCTTCCGAGCATTGAAAGTACTGGCTAACGAGGTAGAAACTACCGAAGGGTCCGCTAATGCAAACGCAGGAGGTGTGAGTATCACACAGCTGTGTGATTTTTACCACCGAGATGTCCGGGTTTCTGACCACTATTGCGGCCATAGCCCGTTCATTCTCGGCGATCACCTTCGCCGTGAGCCCAAAGCCTGGAATCTGTCCCTGGAATTGGTAAGGTTCCTGCATGAGCAACACGTCGATCTCCTTTGCGTGCATTAGCTCGCTCACCTCACCATGAACAATTAGCGCACGCCGCATATTATGCTGCGCGATGTGCAATTGCCTTAGAGGATTCTCCGGGTCGTGTCTATCCATAATTGGTCCGAGATACTGCAAGATCGAGTGCTGCCTGATAGGCAGGGCAGTTCTTGTCTCGTGACTTATGGTCGTGCTTCTTGCCTCTTGCTTTACAGTTCGAGCAAGTTGGGGACTTACTCTTCGCTGTACAAGAGGCAATGGTATGCCCTTCCTCGGAGCAGTGACCGCAAACCTCGTTCTGCGCTTTACAATGTTTGGCCATGTGGCCAAACATTTGACACTTAAAGCATCGTGTAACAGAGACATAGTCCTGCACTCTGCATGCGGACCAGCCCAGGTACACTCTGCCCATGCTCTTCAGCCGCTGGCGAACCTGCGGACTGACTTCCATGACCCAGTTGGCAGTGTCCTTTTCCTTCGGGCCGGTTGCAAACCGGACCTTCAGGTTGGACGACACATCCCCCTGGGTCATATCGCTGAGGTTTTGCTTCCAGATGCTGGAAGAAACCTCCTCTTTCCTCATCGACTTGGGAACGTCGTACACTATAAGTGTAGGGTTCCTCAAAGTCGGTAGAGTAGCTGAAAGTCCTACTTCTTTCAGCTTCGCGCAGTTGACGAAGGCCTTCAGATCCTCCTTGCGCTCGGTCTCGACGGCTATGCCACCGGAGTGGATGCGTCGGACAGACCTAACGCGGATCTTGGCTTTCGCCGGCTTAACCAGGGACAAAACAGTTTGTTTTGTAACTTCACTGTTTTGTCCTTTCCCTTTCGGCGGGAAAATACGCACCACGTGTCGTGGTGGTTTAACCGCCTCCGGGGAAACTCGGTTGGCATCGACCTTTACCGCTTGCGCGTAGGTCGTTGCCGCACGAACTGGTACAGGTTTCGCAGTCGGACGGGAACCCGTCGTCTGTGAAACCGTCGGGGCAACCCTCTCCGCGATCCTCTGGGAGGCTCTCACCTCTTGCCGGATCGCCGCGAGCTGTCCTTTTAGGAAAGAGTTCTGAATAAGAACCTCCTGGACTAGCTCGTAGAGAGCTGCCGCGTTGCCAACGATCAAGGCTCCGGTCTCCTTGCTGAGCCTGGATTCTTTTCCAAGACAGCTGGTCCGGATACCCTTGAACAGTTTCGAGGCCTCTCCACTAATTTTGTCGAGAGGCCTGTTCGAAGGACCAGGTGCCGCCTCCGCCGACACCTTTCCTGGCATATTCTCGCCGCTTTTCCGGGCTTTCTCTGCCCTCTGCGGCTGCTCCTTCTTGACGACGGTTATCCAACCGTCGTCGTCGACTCCATGGCCCTTTCCTCCGTCCGAAGACGTGGCGTTGCCTTCAGAAGTTGCCTTCGGCTTTTTGGCCTCCGGCTTCTTCTGTGGTGGAGTTGTACGGGGTGGTGTCCCCGATCCGTCCTTCTTGACATCCTTTTTAATTACAGGGGATGTCTCACCTGCCGGCTTTGGTGGTGTAGCCGTCTTTCGCGTTGGGGGTCTGGTGCCGGGGGGCGTTTTAGCGCCCTTACCCGCTTCAACCGCCTTCGCCTTTTTCTGAGGTGGTGAAACCACCCCAGCTCTCTTACTCACCGCCGTCGTTCTGCCGGGAGCAGCGACAGCGGCCTCCTTGACTCCCTTTTCCCCCTTGCGGGGTACCGAGGCATCTATGGGGGTTAGTTTAATTTTAGGATCCATGCTTACTTGGAAACTGTTTCGTCCCGGCGTGTGTCCCGGCCTCCATGGACCCTCAATTGGAACCCGGCTCCGCCTGGGTTAGGACTTGCACCCGGGATATAGTCCGCGAACAAAGGCCGACCGGGCTTTCCCCGGACTCCTAGGTTCACTTCCTCGCCCAATAGAACCCACGAGTGGTGTTCCGAGCCGATTGACTAGGCACAGGGCTGCTTTTCTCGCCTAGCCGCCTGTCTAGACGAAGCAGAGGCCAAAGGTACGTGTTGGGCAGCTACACTCCCGCAGGAGAGAGGGCCCTCAGATCCCAGGATCCTCCTTTCCGCCGACACAGGTCGCCACGCACGGCAAACACGTGGGGAACAAACCTCAAGCAGATGTTCCCTCTGCTTCGCTACGCCCGGTTTCTGCTCCCTGTTTTTGCAGGGAACCCGCTGCGTAACTAGGACATGACCTCGGGCATCATGTCCCTGTAGCATTAGCTCCAAAACGTGGGACTCGTCCTTAGCACGACTAGTAGAACTCACTTTGCCATCATCAACTATGCTCTTGACGCTTCAGCGTCCTTTTGCCATCGCCAACGACGGGAGCTGCTGTCAGCAGCGCGACGACGGTCTTACATGTATAAATACATGTTGTCTTTCGTCGTTGGCGTACCTTTCAGTGTTTTCGTCATACGCTGCATATCCTTCCTATATGCAGCGTCCGTATGGCAAGGACTCCGAGTCTGACAGAGCCGTACACCACCGGTTTACAGCTCGGAGTTGAGCTGGTCTAGGCGGAGTCTTCTAATGGCCAGGGGAGCGATCCACGTTTCGAGGCCCGTCTCCCTACCTAGGATACTAGCGTGGTTTCCCAGCCGACACCTTCAGGCAGTAGGGAGCAGCTCAGCTACTTCTACGGTGGCCTCCTTCCGTCATTCGTCTGGCATTACGACGTCTGCCACCAGATGTTTTGGTGTGCTGGGTTCTGCCAAGCCCAGCGGCGTATTGCTTTTCCCAGCGGCGTATTGCTTTTGGGGACGCATACAGACGTCGTTTCGTGTCTCATCCTGATCTTGGTTTTTGCTCAACGTGAAAAGGGGGCATATAGCCCCCTTTTTGATTTCTGGTGTCAGGATCGCCTCCTCGGAAAAGCATTAAAGCAAAAAGGGGGCTTATAGCCCCCTGGTATGAGTTAGGTCTTTCTTGGAGAAGTCCCAGATGTTCGAGTAGGAACTTTTGAAATGTTCCTTAAAGTGAAAAAGGGGCATATAGCCCCTTTTGTGCAATATATACCTTCTCCAATAAGCCTTAACGTGAAATGGGGGCCGAAGCCCCCAGGTGTTAAGTATACGCTAGTCATAATGCTTCCCCATCTCTCTTTGCTTTCCTGACACCACTCTCTTCTGACATCTCTGTGTTTGCACAGTACGAATGACGGATCACGTCTTGCTCGGGAAGGTGGGGTCGCTACTCCCATACGGTGTGCCCCTGCACCGCCCCTGCCGAAACCAGAGCCCCGTTGGCCGGCATAAATGCCGTTTCCAGCGTCCACCGCGAGGAGGAGGGGTTGGCACATGCGATCCTGGTGCCGTATAGCAAGCTATACGCCCGGACGGCTTCTAGACGCCAAAAAAAAAAAGATAGGGACAGTGGGAATCTCCTATACTATCACGGGCGTGTATTCTCCTACTAGTTTGATGCTTGCTGTTGCATAAACCACCGACTGTTTGGCCCGCCGTTTAACCGCGCAGTTTAAAATTGCAACACAATGTTGGTGTCGCTCCGGGGTGAAAAAATGGAAAAACGACATACTTTACGAATAGGGGCGGCTGATCTTAACATATTTTGTCATGTCACCACCCCAGTGACTCTAAGACGGATTTTGCCGTCGCACGTTTTTTTATTAAAAAGTTATTAGTATATAAAAGATTTCGTTAAGAAAAAAGACACGAATATGGAAGTAGGACAAAAAATCGCCACCCTATCTTGCAGGAAAAAATCCGGGGAACACGATGGCGTCGTCAAAAGTGCAGGTCGTCGAGCTCGTTTTCGAGAAAAAAAAAAACAAATTCTCAAAATTCGACGAAAAAATAAAACGATCAGTGGACCGTGTGGAGAATATAAAACTGCATAAGAATCGTATAAACGAAAATTGGCGTTCACGTGCTCGTTTTTGTGGAAAAAATTAAAAAAGCTCTCAAACTTCGAGATAAAAAAAAAAAAAACCGTCTACCAGGTAGCCAACGGAAAACGGTACAAGTATCGTACGGGCGAAAACGAGCGTTACCGTGCTCGTTTTCGAGTTATTGACGAAAAACAGCCTGGAGCGATCGGTCCGGCGGTCGACGCGCGAAACTTTCTAAGTCCGCTCTGCTCCGAAACACCGCTCCGGCGTCAAAAATCGTCGTAGGACAAAAAATCGACACGCTATCTTGCAGGAAAAAATTCGGGGAACACGATGGCGTCGTCAAAAGTGAAGGTCGTCGAGCTCGTTTTCGAGAAAAAAAAAAAAAAATTCTCAAAATTCGACAAAAAAATAAAACGATCAGTGGACCGTGTAGAGAATCTAAAACTGCATAAGAATCGTATAGACGAAAATTGGCGTTCACGCGCTCGTTTTTGAGAAAAAAGTTAAAAAAGCTCTCAAACTTCGAGATAAAAAAAAAAAAAACCATCTACCAGGTAGCCAACGGTAAACGGTACAAGTATCGTACGGGCGAAAACGAGCGTTACCGTGCTCGTTTTCGAGTTATTGACGAAAAACAGCCTGGAGCGATCGGTCCGGCGGTCGACGCGCGAAACTTTCTAAGTCCGCTCTGCTCCGAATCATCGCTCCGGCGTCAAAAATCGTCGTAGGACAAAAAATCGCCACGCTATCTTGCAGGAAAAAATCCGGGGAACACGATGGCGTCGTCAAAAGTGCAGGTCGTCGAGCTCGTTTTCGAGAAAAAAAAAAAAAAATTCTCAAAATTCGACGAAAAAATAAAACGATCATTGGACCGTGTAGAGAATCTAAAACTGCATAAGAATCGTATAGACGAAAATTATCCTTAACGTGCTGGTTTTCGAGTTATTGACGATAAGCCGGTATATATATGTTCGAGATAAAAAAAAAGATAGGGACATTTTTTTTTTATTTATTTCTAATTCCAATTGTGCAGTTTAGGAGCATGGTGCTCATTACTGCTTTACTCAATTTTGTTATCCATTATACATTTAATTAAAGTATTTGTAACCAATTCTGCATTTAAGTTCCATAATCGTAAATTTTAATTTTCATTCAGGGTCTCTTAGCCATCGGATATTATCCGATGTTACCGTCCCTGCCGCGAGGAGGCGGACCCGTATCTTTTACCGAGTTATCTATACCACTTTCAGTTAAATATTTAGCTTTTCTTCTCCCTTTCTTCTTTTTTTTTTTTTTTTTTTGTTCTTTTGTTTATTTTTTCTTTTCCTTTTCTGTTATCTTTTCCTAATTTAATTTTCCATTTTTCATTTTTTCTTTTTTCTTTTTTTTTTTTTTTTTTTTTTTTTTTTTCCTCGTTTTTTCCGAGTGTAACCAAAATTTTGGTGTATTAACGTTTCTTTCACTGATCGCCAACATTTCGTACATTAGGTACTTCAGGAGCCAAAAGTGATTTTCTCAGCCCAAATGCGTCCCCAGCAAACTTTACAAAGTCATCATAGTCAGTTCTAAGAGCAATCAATTCCGACCAATCATCCACAGGGTAGGTGATTTTATGATATCTAAGATCAGTATATATCGGACAATCAAAAATAAAATGTTGTACTGTTTCGTCATCTGTTTCACAGAATGGACACAGTGCCGTGATACTTGCACCTCTCCGGAACAGAGAGTAATTAATTGATCCGTAACCCGTTAGGAGATATACCCCAAAACGCGTCGGGTTAAACCAAGGTCTAGTTAACCGAAAACGTACATCCTTAATAAAACTATAGGTAAGCCTACCATGTTCTTCACCATCCCATCTTCGTTGCCACATGTTTAAAGTTTCAGATTCAATTAGTGACATTTTTGCTTCCATTGTTAAGTTTTCATTTTCTACCCAATTTAATCTAATGTTATTCCAGGTCACCGGTAGGTTTTTCTTTACTTTGCGAAGCAATCCAAACTTAAGAACCTCCAGATCCATGGGCAGATATCCGCCAACAACCTGCAAACCTACTGTCGAAGTAGTTCTACAGGCCCCAATGATTAGCATCAAAAAGGTACGTTGTAATGCATTTAAGTGTCGCTTAACAATTACATTTGTACACTTCTCATACCAAATAATCGAACCATAATTAACAATCGGCAGACAAACCGCCTTGTACAAGATGTTCAAAATCGGTCGCTTTATACCCCATTCTGAATTTGCATATTTCTTTACCGCCATAACATATTTAACTATTTTGTCACGGATTCTTGTGATGTGTGGAATAAAAGATAATTTAGAGTCTATCGTTACACCAAGATACTTATAAGCATTTGCTAACTTCACAGTTCTACCGTCCACTTTGATACCCGGCGGTCTATGTTGGTCTAATTTGCCTTTAACTAATATAGCTACAGTCTTTTCCTTGGAAATCTGTAGTTTGTTGATAGTACACCATCGCTGAAATTTCTCTATTGCCAAATTACCCAAATTTTCCAAATCTCGTCGTGAATTTCCCTTAATGAGGAAAACAATGTCATCCGCATAAGCTATGACTTGAACATCATCTTCACATACTGAACTTGCAAATTCAAGCAGAAACCTGTCGAGACACCAGTTCCAAGCTGCGGGACCAATAATGGAACCCTGGGGGCATCCCCTTTGCACACGGTAAGTAATTCTTTCAAATTTATTAGAAATTTGTATTTTACGCTTAGAGAAGTAGCTATCAATCAATCCAACAATAGAGGAACTACAATTAGCAGCTATTAATCTGGCCTTGACAGCCGGCCACCAGATATTATCAAATGCTCCTACTATGTCTATAAACATAGCTAAAACGTATCTTCTGTGCGAGTAATTTATACCATTTTTAAATGCTAAGAGAGCATCCTCAGTAGAAGTACCCTTTTTAAAACCAAATTGTTTATCACTCGCCAAATTATTGATGATATAAGTTTGTTGAATTCTGCCTACAATAATACGTTCAAAAACTTTACTAACAACTGGTAGTAGTGCAATTGGTCTGTATGCTTTAATTTCCTCTAAATTCACATCAACATTTTTCGGCAAAATTTTCAGTTTAGCAATTTTCCACACATCCGGGAACACTTTTTCTCTTAAACACTTATTAAAAATTATTCTAAGGACCTCTCTTCTACTCTTCCATAAATTCTTGATTATTTCTGGAGCAAAACCATCAAGACCAGGTGCCTTTTTATTTTTGGTTAGTTTAACCGCCTTATCAATTTCTGCATTAGTGATATCTTGTTCTAAATTTAGATTCATGTATTTTCTATTTAACTGTCTAATATTTTCATGTACGTCATTTTCTAATTCTACGTTATCTCCAGGAGCAAACTTATTACAAAGAGCCATTATGGACTCAGTCCAACTCATAGTTCTCCCACCATCAGGCAACATCAATGACCCAATCTTGCATTCATTATGTATCCTATTTTTAACTATTTTGTGTAAGATGCCCCAGGGATCTCTATTTCCCTCTACTCTAACAAATTGTTCCCAAGACTTCGCTTTTTGCTTTCTAACTTCAGCAACATACCTATTCCTACTACATCTATACTGCTCGCCATATTGCTCTACGCTAGGAAGCAATTGTAACCTTCTGGCACGTGCCAGTTCTCTTTTCTTAGCACGCACCTCTCTTCTTAGTACTGACAGTTCATTAGTCCACCAAGGAACCGGTTTAGGAACTTTCTTTCTATAGGGGATACATCGTGAACACACACTTGCTAGCAACCTATCAAACCTGCGCACAGACCGACGTATATTCCCTGTCGCAAATGACTCCAATACGGTTGTACTAAAGGTCTCCTCGACTAGTGTTCGAAACTTGTTCCAATCAGCAGCTTTTATATTGTATTCCCTTGCAACATTTTCTAGTCTACAGCGAGGCCCACCAAAATCTACATTGAAGGATATTAAATTATGATCAGATGCAGCAATCAATCCAGTTACCTGCCAAGAATTTATACTTCTTTCCATTATATCCGAACAAATCGACACATCAATATTCGACTCACCGCGAGAATTCATAAACGTAGACAGATCGCAGCACCTGTTCACAACATTTAGGTTATTAGCTAATATAAACTCTTCCAAAAGTCTTCCATTATCATTCGTTTCATCTGAAAACCAACTTACAGATTTGGCATTAGCATCCATTAATATCAATACATTCCTACTTTGTAACTGTTCCAAGCAAACCTCTATCCTGTCTAAAAAACTCTCAAGTGGAAGCGAAAACTGGCAATATACATTGAACAAATAAAATTGTTCATGCCCATACGTTATACGGAGAACTAACATATGCTCCGAATCCAAGTGCGTCAAATGAAAACATTCCACTTTACTATTATTAACAATTACAGCAACCCACGGATACCCCTTAGGCTGAAAGACACACGTAGAAGGGGAATTCAAACCACAAACTTTATTTTTATAAGCATAGGGCTCCTGAATACATATAATATCAAAAGCTTCCTCCATGAAGGTTTTCTTTACTTCCACAGTAGCCGTAATCGATCTTTGAGCATTTAATTGACCAATTTTCAGCTCCATTTCACTTTATTTTTATATAACTCCACTTGCCGGAGATACTCCGCGCATTTTTTACTTCTAACACTATGAAGCACTTCTTTCTTTTTCAGGCGCGTACACACCGGGCACTGAGGATTTTCTTTTCTAGGGCACTCATCTCGTAAATGATCCGTAGCCCCGCAATGCTCACAAACTTGTTTAGGTAGGTCACAATGCTTAGCGATATGCCCATAAGAGTGGCATTTAAAGCAGCGCGTAACATTCACATACTCCTTAATTCGATAAGTTCTCCAAAACATGAAAATACGACCAGAGCCAATCAAACTTTCACATATTCTTCCTGGAACCTGAACTAACCAATTTACACGCCCAGAATTTCTCGCATTAAAAGAATGTCTAAAATTTATTTCACCCTTTAAATTGCTTCGACCTTCTTCTGTCATAAATTCAAAATTCTTTTCCACAAAATCATCCTTCAGTTCATCCGATTTCAATTCTCTTTCAACATCATATATAATTATACACGGATCTAGCTTTTTAGGTTCCGACACATTCATACCAATCTCTTCCAACTTCGTACTCTTTATAATATCCACATCCTGTTTACTTTCAACCTCAATTAACACACCTTTTCCACGCAATTGTCTTATTCTTTTGACTTTCAATTTCTTCCTCTTACCTTCTAATGCCTTAGTAACTTGTGTACGTAACTCTTCATTCGTTCTATTATCATTCACATCCACAGGTTTAACTAAAACAATTTCACTTTCCACTGGTTTCTTTGCAGGTAGACGCCTCACCGTATCAGCCGCCGAAGCAGCGCAGACAGCACCAGAAGAAACACCAGCAACCTGAGCGTAAGTAAGACACTTTTGACTTATGCACTTTTCATGACCAACAACCAGTTTTTCTTTTTCAACTATTTCCTGTTGCAACCGAGTTTCCAAGACCGACCATTTTGATAGAATAAACTTCATAGCATTTCTATTTATCTTATTATTCTCATTGAAGAGATAACTCTCAAGAGCGTCTCTCTCCGCACGAATTTCCTCTAATACACTGTGCACATGTACACTGGTTGTGCACTCCATCTCGACATCCGTAACGAATCTACGTCTTTTGATTTTAGGAGACCCAATGGCTTCTTCGAAGAGAGACGACACTGAGCTCGTCCTGGAATGTCCAATCACAGGTGTAATACTCATACTAGCTTCCGACTCCACCTCCTCACCATCTTTCGTTTTAGTTTTATTTATTTTTTTCTTTTTAATTTCAGAGACTTTCATATTGGTTCCCACGATTGTGGTCGGTCAAATACTGCCCGAACAGAGCCGCCTTGCTCGGACAGGCCTAGACTCGTGCAGCCCGGAGGCCGGACGAGCCATCACCGGGGGGACGGCAGATGCCCCAGTGTTGGTCGCTAGAGATTGGAGCCTCCCCTCCAACCACGCATCCCCTCGCCGCGCACCATAACTTGGGATTTGGGGGTAATTTATAGAGTTACCATCCTCGCGGCCCAGGCGGTTAAGCCAAGGCCCCCGGCCCGACCTGCCGTCGCGTACCATTCACAAAACCAAAAAAGGAATTGTGAATGGGTCGTTGCGACGACCAACAGGGGGTTACGGTATGATTGCATCAGGCACCTCGGGTTCGCTACCCGTACTGTAGCTGAATGGCTACAGCCCCTGAGGTTGGCCACTTTCGTCTGTCCCTTCACCCTGAACCTTCCCGGCATGGTAGAACCTGCCAGGGGTCAAAGACCCCCGCCGGTATAGCTCCAGAGATCACAAGGGAACTCAAGCTCCCCCACCACGACAAGGTAGCAGCCACGGGGGAGAAAGATAGGGACATATATATATATTTAGACACTTCTGGATGCAGTATGCGAGCTTTCGCTCATACCTGCCTCGGATCACCTTTCTTTTGGCGTTATTGTAGCTTTCTTGCTTTTGATATATATATATTTTAGTTCACTTATTCTGAAGTATATAATGTGTTTATAGTGCCTAATCTTTTATTAAAGGTCTCTTAGCCGTCGGCTTGTTACAGCCGACGTTCCCGTCCCTAGCCGCGGGGAGGCGGACCTTGTTCCACTTTCTTTCTATGCTAGCTCTTTTCTAGCAGTAATTATATCCTTCGCCAGTTGGTTGAATTCGAAGAATTCTTCCCTTGTGGCTATCAGCCTCTGGGGATTTGGTCTACTATTTAGAAGTCCGGCGTACCGGTATTGTTGATATAATGGACATTCATAGAGCATGTGCTCGGCTGTTTCTCTACGGGCATTACATGCAGGGCATGTTGGGTCGTCAACGGCCCCTCTATCAAAGAGCGTGCCGTTGATAGGACCATACCCTGTCATCAGGAACACGCACTCTCTGCCCGGTGAAAACCATCGGTTTTCGCCTTTGAAAGAGACGTGTCCTATGAAAGAGAAAGTAGCCCTTCCATTTGTGGAGCTCGTCCAGCGAGCTTGCCACTCTTCGACCAAAACTTCTTCAATTCTTTTACGTTCTGCTTTTAGATCTATTGTCATTAGATTCTCAACTGGGCGAAAGGAATATCGTTTCCATTCAACGTCGAGGTTTTTACGAACATGAGACATAATTCCAGCTTTAATGACCTCTAAGTCTAGAGGTAAAATACCGCTGATGACCTGCATCGCTTCGGTAGACGTGGTCCTGCACGCCTTTGTTATAAATAATAGCATTGTTCGCTGCATTGCATCAAGATGTCTCTTTACATGTTTGTGCGACGTTTTGTCATACCATATCCCACAGCCGTAAGTGACTATGGGCAGGAAGACCGCTTTATACATTACGTTCAGGATGCGGGATTTTATCCCCCATTCCTGGTGCGCCACTCTTCTGAGGGTGACTATGAATTTGGAGACTTTGTCTCTGATATTTTTTACGTGGTGGAGGAAGAACATCTTCTGGTCCACAATCACGCCAAGATACTTAGTTTGTTCCACAAACTTTACCACACTGTCATTCAGTCGTATAGTTGGGCTTCTTTCCCTGTGCAATTTACCTTTGCAAAGCATGGCTTGCGTCTTTGTGGGCGATACTTTCAGCTTATGGAGACTGCACCATTCGTGCAGTATCTCCGTGGCCCTGCTACCTAAGGTTTCCAGTTCTAAACGCGTGTCCGCTTTTATGAGGATAGCCAGATCGTCAGCGTATGCTATCACCTCGAGCTCACTGGCGTCGAAGGTGTTGCTGTAAGTTTTGAGAAGGGTGTCCATACACCAGCACCAGGCCTTAGGGCCAATTATTGACCCTTGTGGACACCCTTTTCGCATACGCGTGGCTACCCTCTCGTACTTAGATTTTACTAGTACGTCTCTTCTCTTAAAGTAGCTCGTCACAAGTCTGATCATCCTGGTGCTACAATTTGCGTCGACCAGTCTCCCTATGATAGCGGGCCACCACAAGTTATCGAATGCCCCTTCAATGTCGACAAAAAGCGTGACGACATACTTCTTCTCTGATCTTTTCACTCCATACTTTAAGCCGAGTAGTGCATCCTCGGTCGATTTGCGGCTTTTGAAGCCGTATTGGCTGGGGTGTTCCAGCCCCCTGCCTCTGTAATTTTCATCAATTCTGTTTACAATTATCCTCTCGAAAATCTTGCCAATGGTTGAGAGGAGCGCTATGGGCCGGTAAGAGCTGACACTTGCTCGGTCCCTGTTTTGATTCTTAGGTATTATCCTAAGTAGTGCCGACTTCCAGGTCTTGGGGAAGACTGCGTCATTTAGGCACTTGTTGAAAATTTCGACAATGATTCGCTCGTTTAGGTCGATTAGTCTTTTAATTATTTCTGGCTTGATCTCGTCAAGTCCAGGGGCCTTTTTATTCTTGCATTTTTTCGCCGCATCCCTTACTTCCCTACCAGTGATTTTGTTCTCCATGTTGGAGTTTCTATATCTGGAGATTTCCTCTCTCAGGTCTGTGTGTGCGCGCGTTTCAGGGGTGTTATCCCCTTGCGGCACCACTTTCGCAAGAATCGTTTTCATCGTGTCTCTCCACGATGTTGTAATACTGCCATCAGGAAGTTTTAGGGATGCGAACGTTTCTTCGCAGTTTACTTTACCTCGAATAATTTTGTAGACTAAACTCCAAGGATCTCTGTTGCCTTCAGTGTAGACAAAATTCCTCCAGGCCAGTGTTTTTTGCTCTTTGATTTTCTTAGTGAAAGCATTTCTTGCTCTCCTGTATTGGGTCTCAAGTGCTTCCAATTCATAGAGGTTGTTCAGGCGTCTAGCCCTGGAGAGTCGTTTTTTGGCTCTATTTGCTATTTTCCTATAATCTGTGAGCTCTTGAGTCCACCATGGGACTCTATTTGGACGAATTCTGACTCTTGGTATTGAACAATCGCAAATGTCACTCAGCACTCTGGTGAAATTCTTAGCCGCTCTGTCCGCGGTCAGCGTGCCTATCCTTTGCAGGAAGGCGTCGTTGATCCGTCTATTTGTCTCACTATTGAACCTCTCCCAATCCGCTTTGCGGATGTTGTATCCGCCGCGGAGGGAGGGCAGGTTAAAAGCTGTGTCGCGGGCTCCTATTGTTGTTATGATCATGTTGTGATCGCTGACATTGCAGTCAGGTATCACTTTCCAGTTTGCAATACTATTGGTGAAGTTACTTGTTGTCAGTGTTACGTCAATGTTTGATTGTGCCCTGTGCGTAAAATACGTAGGAGCTTGGTCAGGCTCATTAAGTATATGGAGGTCATTTTGGAAGATGAAGTCCTCCACTTTCCTTCCTCGTGCGTCTGTTTGGCCAGAATGCCAGAGAATAGAGTGAGCATTTGCGTCTATTGTCATGATGACTTTATGATTCTTAAGTTTGCCTAGGATGTTTTGCAGTACTGTTAGGAGTGGATCTATCGCCAGTGAATATTGGAAGTATGCATTTATGATATAAAAATTAAGTTGTCCAAGTCTGACGTGCAGTGTCATCACGTGCGGTGACTCATCCAGGTTTACCTGGAACACCTCAATGTTTTTGTTAGCAATCACTGCCGCAACCCAGGGTGTATCGGTTTCTGGCTGTATAGTTGTTACTCTAGTTGAGTACCCTTTTACCTTACTTTTGTACGTGTAAGGTTCCTGGAGGCAAATCATGTCTATTTTGTCCTTTAGGAGTCTGTCTTGTATACTTGCTGCTGCTGCAGCCGACCTTTGGGCGTTTATTTGAGCCAGAATCATTGCCAATTTATTTTCGATTTAACTAGGTCCACATACCGTACAAATATGGGACAGTTTTTATCTTTAACCGTGTGTTTGGTCTCGGTTCTTTTTGCCCTAGTGCAATTAATGCACTTGGGTGTCTCCTTACATTTCTCCTTCAGGTGGTCCTTGGAGCCACACAGTTCGCATAGTTGGTCCGGCATGTTACAATTCTTTGCGACATGTCCGAAGCCATGGCATTTAAAGCATCGTGTGATGCTTAAATACTCTCTGATGCGGTACGACGACCACATCATGAAAATCTTGCCTTTATGGATCAATTCATTAAACTCTGGACCTGGGATTTCCACGATCCAGTTCACCTTATTATCATCCTTCGCCTTAAAAGAATGCCTAAAGGTTATTTCTTTCTCCAGTGTTTCTAGTTGCGCCTCGGTTTTGTATTGGAAGTTCTTTTGGATTAGTTCCGCTTTGAGATCTTCCATAGCGTTCTCTTTTTCCACGTCATATATAATTATAGACGGGCATTGTTTTTTGGGGTCCTCAACCCTGAGTCCCGCTTTTTGGAGCGGGGTTCCCTTTATGAGGTCCACGTCCCTCTTGCTATCTACCTCGATTATAACTCCTTTGTTGCGCATTTGCCTGATTCCTCTTACGCGGAGCTTGGATCGGATACCTGTAAGTTCCTTGGTGATCGTTTGTTTTATCTCGTCATTGGTTCGTTTGTCTGTCTCTTTCGTGGGCTTGATCAAAATGATCTCGCCCGTTCTTTTGGCTGGGGTCGGTTTCGCTGCTGGTGCAGGACCGTTCTTGCCGCTTGCAGGGTTGGTCAGGCCCTTGCAAGGGCTTAGGCTCGCCACCTGAGAGTACGAGAGCTGAGGGCTCTTGTGCTCGTTGGCGGTTTTTAATTTCTCATTTTCTAGGATGAGGTCATAGAGGATTCCCTCCATGACCCCCCATTTCGTCATTATAGTTTTAATTTCCGACTTCGTGAGGTTGTTTGCCTCATTCAGCAGGAAATGTTCTAGTTCGGTTCTTTGTGCTTTAACTTGTTCTTTAGGAGATGTGTTTTGTGCCATTGTTGTAATTAGTGTTTCGTCCTTTGTTGTGTCTGTTGTGATTTTCTTTAGTGTTACGTCAATCTCATTGTTCTCAGCTTCGACCATTTTCCTCTTGCGAGTGAGCATGGCCTCAGCTGTATTAGCGCAGCGCTTCTCAGTGGACCTGAGTTCCGCTGCGCTCATAGCCTCGCTTTCATCGCCGCTACTACTGCTGCCTTCAGTAGAGCTATCGGCGATTTTGTCGTAAAGCGTTTGTCTTTTAGGTTTCGGGTTTTTCATGTATTTGTTCTTGTCATCGGTCGTTGCCAGAGTCGTTGCCGTTTGTGGATCCGTATGGTTTCTGTTTTTTAGTTTAAGTTTGGAATTTTTCATGTTATTCCCACGAGAATGGTCGGTTTTGATACTGTCCGGGAAGAGCCGCCATTCCAGGACAGGCCTGACACACGGTGCCCTGAGGC
This sequence comes from Colletes latitarsis, assembly GCF_051014445.1. Classification (NCBI taxonomy): domain Eukaryota; kingdom Metazoa; phylum Arthropoda; class Insecta; order Hymenoptera; family Colletidae; genus Colletes; species Colletes latitarsis. Next base: position 534,188 of record NW_027488367.1, read on the forward strand.
CGAGCATGCCATCACCAGGGGGTCGGCAGGTACCCCAGTGTTGTTCGCTTGGGGTTGGGGCTACCCCCCCAACCATTCATCCCATCACCACGAAGCAGAGCTTAGGATTTGGAGGCCGTTTGAAGAGTTGCCATTCTCGCGGGCCGGGCGGTAAAGCCAAGCCCCCCGTTTCCGCTGCCGTCGCGTACCATAGGCAAGACCGAGAGGAGTTGCGAATGGGTCGTTGCGACGACCAACAGGGGATTTACGGTATAGATGCTCAGGCTCCTCGGGTTCGCTACCCGTACAGTGGCGTGTACCACCCACACCACTGCCCCTGAGGGTTTTGAGACCCTTTTGGCTTTTAGCCCTTTTCGTGTTTTGTATGATGTTCGTTACATGTTTTTGTGTCTCTTTTCCTCTCTCTTTTCCGGTCGACCTGCAGTTAGGGTCTCTTTATGTGTGTCGAGCCGGGGTGCACTTCTCCCACTCATTCGGTCCGTCGGACTTCCGGACATTTGACGTCTGCCACCAGGTGTTTTGGTGCACTGGATTGGACTAAGTCCAGCGGCGTATTGCTTTTTTTTTTTTTGCTCAGCAACAGACGTCGTGGCGGGCTTAAAGCCCTGATCATTCCCTTTAATCTGAGATTACGCTTAAAGCAAAAAAAGGGGCATATAGCCCCTTTTTTGTGATCATTCCCATTTAACTCTTTTTCTCTTTAAAGTGAAAAAGGGGCATGTAGCCCCTTTTTCGTTTTTGTCTCTTTCGATCTCCTTCTTTCCTTCCTTCCTCCTCTTTTTCTCTTTCTTTCTTTCCTTCTTTCTTTCTTTCTTTCTTTCTTTCTTTCTTTCTTTCTTGCTCAACAGGCCAAGGGGGTTATAAGCCCCCTTTTGGTGTTCAGTACTCGCCTTCCGGAAAAAGCCTTAAGTGCGTAGGGGGCCCGAGGCCCCCTAGATGTTAATATACGCTAATTTGCCATTTTTTAGGCTTTTTCCTGCTCCTTTCCGCTTTCCTGACACCTCTTTCTCTGACACCTCTTGGCTTGACGCGCCATGAGATGGATTACGATTCATTCCCTTTCTGTCCCTTCTATAAAAAACTCCTTTCCATTCCTCTATATGTCCGAAATCGACGGATCGTTGGCTCGGGTAGGTGGGGTCGCTACACTCCCAAACGGTGTGCACCAACACCGTCCCTGCCTTGGTAGCAGTTCCCGCAGGGCTGATCCTGCGGGTTCTGCATTCGCAGTGGCAGCTCTTGGTTTCCCCCTGCAGGAGGGTACTCACAATGGGAACCGCGAGAAGGTGGCTGGCTTGCTCGACTGTAGGCTGCTTAAGGACTGGTCTCGGATACTAGGCAAGTCCCCCCGACACCTCAAACGACCGCCTTAAGAGCTCTACAGCCACTCCCATCAGAAAGATAGGGACAGTGGGAATCTCCTATACTATCACGGGCGTGTATTCTCCTACTAGTTTGATGCTTGCTGTTGCATAAACCACCGACTGTTTGGCCCGCCGTTTAACCGCGCAGTTTAAAATTGCAACACAATGTTGGTGTCGCTCCGGGGTGAAAAAATGGAAAAACGACATACTTTACGAATAGGGGCGGCTGATCTTAACATATTTTGTCATGTCACCACCCCAGTGACTCTAAGACGGATTTTGCCGTCGCACGTTTTTTTATTAAAAAGTTATTAGTATATAAAAGATTTCGTTAAGAAAAAAGACACGAATATGGAAGTAGGACAAAAAATCGCCAGCCTATCTTGCAGGAAAAAATCCGGGGAACACGATGGCGTCTTCAAAAGTGCAGGTCGTCGAGCTCGTTTTCGAGAAAAAAAAAAACAAATTCTCAAAATTCGACAAAAAAATAAAACGATCATTGGACCGTGTAGAGAATCTAAAACTGCATAAGAATCGTATAGACGAAAATTGGCGTTCACGTGCTCGTTTTTGTGGAAAAAATTAAAAAAGCTCTCAAAATTCGAGATAAAAAAAAAAAAAACTGTCTACCAGGTAGCCAACGGTAAACGGTACAAGTATCGTACGGGCGAAAACGAGCGTTACCGTGCTCGTTTTCGAGTTATTGACGAAAAACAGCCTGGAGCGATCGGTCCGGCGGTCGACGCGCGAAACTTTCTAAGTCCGCTCTGCTCCGAATCATCGCTCCGGCGTCAAAAATCGTCGTAGGACAAAAAATCGCCACCCTATCTTGCAGGAAAAAATCCGGGGAACACGATGGCGTCGTCAAAAGTGCAGGTCGTCGAGCTCGTTTTCGAGAAAAAAAAAAAAAAATTCTCAAAATTCGACAAAAAAATAAAACGATCAGTGGACCGTGTAGAGAATCTAAAACTGCATAAGAATCGTATAGACGAAAATTGGCGTTCACGCGCTCGTTTTTGAGAAAAAAGTTAAAAAAGCTCTCAAACTTCGAGATAAAAAAAAAAAAAACCATCTACCAGGTAGCCAACGGTAAACGGTACAAGTATCGTACGGGCGAAAACGAGCGTTACCGTGCTCGTTTTCGAGTTATTGACGAAAAACAGCCTGGAGCGATCGGTCCGGCGGTCGACGCGCGAAACTTTCTAAGTCCGCTCTGCTCCGAATCATCGCTCCGGCGTCAAAAATCGTCGTAGGACAAAAAATCGCCACGCTATCTTGCAGGAAAAAATCCGGGGAACACGATGGCGTCGTCAAAAGTGCAGGTCGTCGAGCTCGTTTTCGAGAAAAAAAAAAAAAAATTCTCAAAATTCGACGAAAAAATAAAACGATCATTGGACCGTGTAGAGAATCTAAAACTGCATAAGAATCGTATAGACGAAAATTATCCTTAACGTGCTGGTTTTCGAGTTATTGACGATAAGCCGGTATATATATGTTCGAGATAAAAAAAAAGATAGGGACAGTGGGAATCTCCTATACTATCACGGGCGTGTATTCTCCTACTAGTTTGATGCTTGCTGTTGCATAAACCACCGACTGTTTGGCCCGCCGTTTAACCGCGCAGTTTAAAATTGCAACACAATGTTGGTGTCGCTCCGGGGTGAAAAAATGGAAAAACGACATACTTTACGAATAGGGGCGGCTGATCTTAACATATTTTGTCATGTCACCACCCCAGTGACTCTAAGACGGATTTTGCCGTCGCACGTTTTTTTATTAAAAAGTTATTAGTATATAAAAGATTTCGTTAAGAAAAAAGACACGAATATGGAAGTAGGACAAAAAATCGCCACCCTATCTTGCAGGAAAAAATCCGGGGAACACGATGGCGTCGTCAAAAGTGCAGGTCGTCGAGCTCGTTTTCGAGAAAAAAAAAAACAAATTCTCAAAATTCGACGAAAAAATAAAACGATCAGTGGACCGTGTGGAGAATATAAAACTGCATAAGAATCGTATAAACGAAAATTGGCGTTCACGTGCTCGTTTTTGTGGAAAAAATTAAAAAAGCTCTCAAACTTCGAGATAAAAAAAAAAAAAACCGTCTACCAGGTAGCCAACGGAAAACGGTACAAGTATCGTACGGGCGAAAACGAGCGTTACCGTGCTCGTTTTCGAGTTATTGACGAAAAACAGCCTGGAGCGATCGGTCCGGCGGTCGACGCGCGAAACTTTCTAAGTCCGCTCTGCTCCGAATCATCGCTCCGGCGTCAAAAATCGTCGTAGGACAAAAAATCGCCACCCTATCTTGCAGGAAAAAATCCGGGGAACACGATGGCGTCGTCAAAAGTGCAGGTCGTCGAGCTCGTTTTCGAGAAAAAAAAAAAAAATTCTCAAAATTCGACAAAAAAATAAAACGATCAGTGGACCGTGTAGAGAATCTAAAACTGCATAAGAATCGTATAGACGAAAATTGGCGTTCACGCGCTCGTTTTTGAGAAAAAAGTTAAAAAAGCTCTCAAACTTCGAGATAAAAAAAAAAAAAACCATCTACCAGGTAGCCAACGGTAAACGGTACAAGTATCGTACGGGCGAAAACGAGCGTTACCGTGCTCGTTTTCGAGTTATTGACGAAAAACAGCCTGGAGCGATCGGTCCGGCGGTCGACGCGCGAAACTTTCTAAGTCCGCTCTGCTCCCCCTCAGGGGCTGCCAGCCTTTCAGCTGCAGTACGGGCTTAACGAACCCGGGGTACCCGAGTCATACACACACCGTAAGCCTCCTGTTGGTCGTCACAACGACCCATTCACAATTCCCTATTGGTTTTGTGAATGGTACGTGACGGCAGGAGGAACGGGGGTCTTGGCTTAACCGCCTGGGCCACGAGTATGGCGACTCTATAAAATCGCCCTCCAATCCTAAGCTATGGTGCGCGGCGATGGGATGCATGGTTGGGGGAGAAGGCCCAATCCCAAGCGACCACCTCCGGGGGACCTGCCGAACCCCCGGAGTATTAGGCTTACCCGGGTAAGGCGGCTCTGCCCGGGTGGACCTTTATTTCCGACCATCTCGTGGGATTGTTATGGACACTGAAAATAAAATGGGGATGGGGCGGGTTTTGTCGGTTGGGGAGGACGGAGACGGGGTTGGGGTTAGGGTGGCGGCGCTCGCGCCCCACTCAGCGCCAGGTCCGGCTTCGTGGAGGGTGGAGGAGGACGACGAGACGGCGTCGGTCTCGTCCTTCTCCTCCAGCACGAGCCACATAGGCTCTAAGAGGAAGAGGACGGGGCAGGCCGTCGTCGAGGTGGGCGGGGCGATGAGCCCGTCGGTGAGGCTGAGTTGCCTCAGGGACGAGGTGACCGAGGAGATATCGGAGAGGATCTCCTCGTCCCTGAGGCGGGTGGAGAAAGTCGCCGCTGCCTGCGCCTTTAAGGGGCAGAAAAGCGGTGGCGCGGAGGCCTTGAAGGCCGCGGCGGAGGAAATGAGGGAGGCGGCGCGGGAGCTCAGAGGGCGGAACGCCCGTCTGCAGCTCCTGTTGGAGGAGGAGCGACAGGGGAGGAGGAGGGCAGAGGCGCTGTGGAACAGCGCGGCCCTCCCTCCCATCCTTCCTCCTCCTCCACCGCCGCGTCCCTCGGCGGAGGTAAATAAGCGGAGTGCGGCGGCTGTGGTGCGGGGCACCGCGGGCCCCTCCACCCGCACTCCGCCCGTGAAGAAGTCCCCGTCCTCCTCAGAAGACGATCTTCTGAGGAGGATTGGGGACATGATTGATGGCAAGCTGGCCGCCTTCCGGGAGGAGCTCCTCGCCGGAAGAGCGGTCAGCAGGAAGGCGGTGCCTCCCCGACCTGTTCCGGTACAGTCGGGGAAGGCAAAGAAGGGCGGAGTGAAGGCTCCGCCCAGCGTTGCGGCACCAGGGCCCCGGGTCGCGACCCCCAAGGGGGGTGGTGTACCCGTGGTCGCGGTGGTCGCGTCCTCCACAGCACCCTCCCAAGGGGGGGTGGCGTGGAGTGAGGTGCTGGGGCGGAAGGCGAAGCGGGCGGCGAGGAAGGCCTCGCAACCGCAGCCTCCGCCTCCGCCGGCGGCGGCCAAGGCAAAGGCCGCGAAGGTCGGGAAGGCACGACCAGGTCGTCCCCCAAAAACGGCAGCGGTGACGCTGACCGTTGCGCAAGGGGGCGACCTGACCCTCGCGGAGGCGATGCGGCTCGCCAGGGAGAATATCTCCCTGGAAGAGCTGGGCATCGCCTCCGTGAGGGCGAAGAGGGCCGTGACCGGGGGTCTCTTGCTGGAGATCCCCGGTGCAGAAGGCGGCGCGAAGGCGGATCGTCTCGCCCAGAGGCTCCGGGAGCAGCTGGGCGAGCGAGGTGTCCGGGTCGCCCGGCCCACGAAGCGCACGGAGATGCGCGTTTGTGGGCTGGACGACTCGGTCAGCGCACAGGATGTGTCCCGTGCCCTTGCGAGGGCGGGGGACTGTCCTGTGGAGGACCTGCGGATCGGACAGATCCGCAGGTCGCCCTCCGGCCTCGGGTCGGTGTGGGCCCGGTGCCCCCTCTCCGCCGCCCGTAAGGTGGCGGAATCCGGGAGGGTGTTGGTGGGGTGGGTTTCGGCGCGAGTGGAAATCCTCGCGCCGCGCCCGCTCCAGTGTCACCGCTGCCTCGAATTGGGGCACGTGAGGCAGTGGTGCACCTCGCCGGTGGATCGCAGCGGTCAGTGTTACCGCTGTGGTGCCAAAGAGCACCGTGCGAGCCAGTGCTCGGCGGCCCCCCATTGCCCGCTGTGTGCGGACATGGGGAGGCCAGCCGATCACAGGGTGGGGAGCAAGAAGTGCTCCCCCCCCTCCCGGAAGGAGAGGAAGAGGCGGGCTGCACCGGCTCCGGTGCCGAGGGCGGTGGCATCGTCCTCCATGGAGGTGGACGGTGCTACGGGGACGGACGGCCGGGAGGAGGCTGGCGCGGCCATTAATTAATGCCGCCCCGCCTCCTCCTCCAGGCCAACCTCAACCACTGCCGCGCGGCACAGGACTTGATGTCCCAAGTCCTCGCGGAGTGGGGGGTTGGCCTGGCGGTCGCCGCCGAGCCGTACCGCGTCCCTGATCACCCTCATTGGGTGGGCGACGCGGACGGCTTGGTGGCGACGGTATGGGGAGGGGGCGACGGGTCCCCACCGTTCTCCTTGTTGGAGCGCGGTCGGGGATTCGTCGCCGTGGACTGGGGGGGAGTCGCTGTGGTGGGGTGCTACATTTCGCCCCGTAGCGGTCACGCTGCGTTCGAGCTGTACTTGGCCGAGGTCGCGGCATGCGTGCAGCGCTACGCGGCCCGGCCGGTGCTGGTCCTGGGGGATTTTAATGCCAAGTCGGTGGCTTGGGGATCCCCCAGGACCTCCGTTCGCGGCGGGATCCTGGGCGATTGGGCGGCGGGGCTCGACCTCCGGGTATTGAACCGGGGGTCGGAGCACACATGCGTGCGGCGATATGGGGGGTCCATCGTGGATGTTGGATTCGCGACCCCCAACGCCGTGCGCATGGTGTCGGGTTGGCACGTGGTCGCGGGGGCAGAGACACTCTCCGATCACCGGTACATCCGGATGGAGGTCTCTGCCGCCGCGAGTGCATCCCGACACGGCCGCCTGCGTGGCACCCCACCACGCCGCTGGGCGCTTCGGCGCCTGGACAAGGACGCCCTGATGGCAGCTGCCCTCGCTGCAACTTGGCCGCAGGGAGCGGCCGAGTTGCCGAGCATAGAGGAGGAGGTCGCCCGGCTCGGAGCATTGGTCGCGGGTATTTGCGACGCGGCGATGCCTCGGGTCGGGCGGGCTTCTCCTCGCCGGGCGGTGTACTGGTGGTCGGACGCGATCGCGGAGTTGCGAGTCGCGACTGTCCGCGCCCGACGCCAGTACACCCGCGCGCGCCGTCGTCAACGTACAGGCGACGGCGTGGCGCGAGCGAGGGCAGCTGATGGCCTGTATGGAGCATACCGCGTGGCGCGGGTTGCTCTGCAGGTCGCCATCAAACGGGCCAAGACCCAGGCATGGAAGGAGCTCCTCCAGACCCTTGATGACGATCCATGGGGGCGCCCATATAAGGTGGTGCTGAATAAGCTCCGCCCGTGGGCGCCCCCCGTCACCGAGGGTCTTGACCCCCGGCTGCTGGAGGACGTGGTCAATACACTCTTCCCAATTGGGGAGAGGGGACCGCGTCCTCCGGCGGCGGCGGCTGTCCCAGTGGAGTGGACGGCCGAGCTGGGGGTCACGCAGGAGGAGCTGACAGCGGCTATCAGACGGCTCGGGGTTCGTAACACGGCCCCGGGTCCGGATGGTGTGCCCGGCCGGGTTTGGGTCTTGACCCAGGGCGTCCTTGGGGCCGACCTCAGGCGGTTGTTCGACCGCTGCCTGAGGGACGGGCGATTCCCCCCCAGTTGGAAGGTGGCGAGGATGGTCCTCCTCCGGAAGGAGGGTCGGCCCGCGGAGTCTCCCTCCGCATACCGGCCCATTTGTCTCCTCGACGAGGTGGGCAAGCTCTTCGAGCGTGTGATTGCTGCCCGCCTCGTCGAGCACCTGTCGCGGGGTGATCCCGGTCTGGCCGACTGCCAGTTCGGTTTCCGGGGGGGCCGATCGACTATCGACGCGATAGGTCGTGTGAGGGCCCTCTCGGAGGCGGCCGTCTCCCGGGGAGGGGTGGCATTGGCAATATCCTTGGATATTGCCAATGCCTTTAACACCCTCCCCTGGGAAGAGATAAGGAGGGGGCTCGAATATCATCGAGTCCCCCCTTGTCTCAGGGCGGTCGTCGGGGATTATCTCCGCGGCAGGTGGATCGAGTATCCGGGCCGGGATGGTGATATGCGGAGGGAGGTGTACTGCGGTGTTCCGCAGGGGTCGGTCCTCGGGCCACTCCTGTGGAACATCGCGTACGACTCGGTGTTGCGGGCCGGCCTCCCCGACGGCGTCAGCACGGTGTGTTATGCGGATGACACACTGGTGCTGGCCGTCGGGGCGCACTGGGGGAGGGCCATGCGTCGCGCGGAGGAGGGGTCGCAACGCGTCGTCGACCGGATTAGGGGGATGGGGATGACGGTGGCGGTCCATAAGACCGAGGTGATTGCGTTTCATTCACTTCGGCAGGATCCGCCACCCCCTCTGATTCGGGTGGGTGGGGCTGACATCGAGGTGAAGCCCCAGATCAGGTATCTGGGGCTGATCCTCGATAGCCACTGGCGTTTCGAGAAGCATTTCCGCTGCCTGGTCCCCCGGTTGGAAAGGATGGTTGCGGCTCTGGGCCGGATCCTGCCCAACTTGGGGGGCCCGGCGGGCCGAGTTCGTCGCCTCTATGTGGCAATGGTCCAGTCGGTGGCCCTATACGGGGCCCCCGTCTGGGCGGACGACCTGGCTGCCTCCCGGCGCAGCATGACTATGCTGCGTCGGGTGCAGAGGCGCATGGCGCTCAGGGTCGTCCGCGGGTACCGGACCATGTCACATGAGGCGGCGACGGTTCTAGCGGGGATGCCGCCCATGGACCTGCTCGCGCGGTCGCACGCCGTGATGTACCGGCACCGCGTCGACCGTCGCGCGGGGGTGGGGGCGGTCCCGGGCGGGCAGGAACCTGCTTGGGGCGATTTGAAGCGCCAGGCCCGGCAGTCCGTGTTGCTCGCGTGGCAGGAGCGGCTGGCTCTGCCAACCGCGGGGCACCGGACTGTCGGGGCTGTTCGGCCACTCCTGAAGGAGTGGCTGGACAGAGGCCATGGCAGCCTCACCTACCGGCTGGCACAGGTGTTTTCCGGGCATGGCAGCTTCGGAAGATACCTGTGCCGGATAGGGAAGGAGCCGACGGCGCGTTGCTGCCACTGCGACGCTGAGCAGGACACGGCGGATCATACCCTGGAGGTATGCCCCGCGTGGGAGGGGGAGCGCCGTGTCCTGGTCGGCGTCGTCGGGCGGGATGTCTCGCTGCCGGGCGTGGTGCGCGCCATGCTCGGCAGCGAGGAGAAGTGGAGGGCCGTGGCCTCCTTCTGCGAGAACGTAATGTTGCAGAAGGAGGCCGCGGGGAGGGAGCGTGAGCTTCAGCGGCGCGCTGAAGCTCGCGCTCGTGCGGTGGCCCGAGGTCGTCGCCCGGTCGCGAGGCGTCGCGGGCGGCCGCCTCGGCGTGGCGGATGACCTAGGCTGGGAGGGGGGTCCTGAGGGGACCCTCCTCCCGCCAGGCGGCGCCGGGTCGGACCGGTTGGGGGTAGGAGTGCCTCCCCCTACCGGTCCGACGCAAGGGGAGGCACCCTCGGCGGTCTGGTGCGGCCATGAACGCCCGGCCGCCGAGGGGAGGAAACGGGGTCGCGGGCGGTTGCGAGTTGGGGCTCGCAGCCGCCACTAAACGCGGCCCCGGGACGGATAGCGGCGGGATGGAGTGGCCCCGTCCCGCCGCTATCAGGCAGTGTGTCTACTGGGGGGACCGATTGTCCCCCGGGGGATGGGCGCGAAAGCGCGGGCACGGGGAGGATACCGGAAGAATGCTTCGAGCGATTCCCGGTATCCTCCCAAAGCGTGCCGAAGGGTCACCGTGGGGTTTTTAGTGGGTAGGTCCCGCGCCTGTCGTTGTACGGGCGCGGGGAATCCCACACACCCCTCCCACCTCTCCCCAAGGAGGTGGGAGGGAGTCTTTCGAAGATTTTCCCCACGACAAAAAAAAAAAAAAAAAAAAAAAAAAAAAAAAAAAAAAAAAAAGTCCGCTCTGCTCCGAATCATCGCTCCGGCGTCAAAAATCGTCGTAGGACAAAAAATCGCCACCCTATCTTGCAGGAAAAAATCCGGGGAACACGATGGCGTCGTCAAAAGTGCAGGTCGTCGAGCTCGTTTTCGAGAAAAAAAAAAAAAAATTCTCAAAATTCGACAAAAAAATAAAACGATCAGTGGACCGTGTAGAGAATCTAAAACTGCATAAGAATCGTATAGACGAAAATTGGCGTTCACGCGCTCGTTTTTGAGAAAAAAGTTAAAAAAGCTCTCAAACTTCGAGATAAAAAAAAAAAAAACCATCTACCAGGTAGCCAACGGTAAACGGTACAAGTATCGTACGGGCGAAAACGAGCGTTACCGTGCTCGTTTTCGAGTTATTGACGAAAAACAGCCTGGAGCGATCGGTCCGGCGGTCGACGCGCGAAACTTTCTAAGTCCGCTCTGCTCCGAATCATCGCTCCGGCGTCAAAAATCGTCGTAGGACAAAAAATCGCCACGCTATCTTGCAGGAAAAAATCCGGGGAACACGATGGCGTCGTCAAAAGTGCAGGTCGTCGAGCTCGTTTTCGAGAAAAAAAAAAAAAAATTCTCAAAATTCGACGAAAAAATAAAACGATCATTGGACCGTGTAGAGAATCTAAAACTGCATAAGAATCGTATAGACGAAAATTATCCTTAACGTGCTGGTTTTCGAGTTATTGACGATAAGCCGGTATATATATGTTCGAGATAAAAAAAAAGATAGGGACATGTAGTGTGTAGCCGTTATTCTGTCCAAGCGCGTTGCCACTTGGGGACTTTGCTGTACCTCAGACCGAAGGTCTATACCAGCAACTACATTTTGCCTGATGTTCGGGCATCTACTTTTCACGCGTCGTTATGCGTTTGGAGGCTAACGACGTCGAAACCTGCTGCCACCTCGAGTCCAACCCAATCCAGGAACGCTTGCCGAAGCAAGCGGGGCTTGTATCCCGGCCCGAGGAGGTCATTGCCGAAGCACATGACCTAGCATCCGTTCGAGTTCATTTTCAAGCATGGTTATTGGAGAGAATCCGCAGACTTCTCTCGTTCTGTTACGTAGCGTATTGCGTTCAATGGCGGTTTTGGTTTCGCCCTGCTTTCGTAAGTAGTACCGAGCGCGTATATGTCCGGAACTCCCTGTATAGGTCTTGTTTTACAAGATCGGCTTCGGTCACCGGCCACGGATGGCCAGCTTCTTCAGCCGCTTGTCTCAGGAGTTCTCGCGCGTCTCGGTACCTCCGGCACTCGAATAGGACGTGGTTTGGTGTTTCCACTTGGCCACAGTCGCAATTCTCGTGCGGTACTAAAGCAAATTCCTTGAGCTTGGCTCGGAAATCTCCGTGCCCGCTTAGGAATTGTACTACGTAGTGATCCAAGATCACCCAGCTTGCATTGAGACGGTCAGATACATCAGAGAAGTAGCGGTAGGTGACCCTACCTTTCTCCGATGACGACCATCTCGTTTGCCACATATTGAGAAGTTCCGCTTGCACCAAGGCTTTCGCCTGAGCAGCGGTTACTTCTCCAGCCGCCAAATCGGCTCGACTTATTCGACAATTTCCGACTTCGATATTGATTTGTCTTCTAATCTGGTATGCACACGCGCGCTCCACTAACACCAAGTCTATCGGCATCGTCCCGGCGATCACAGTGATCGCGTCGGTAGATACCGTGCGATAGGCCTTGGTGACGGCGAGCAAAACATGTCTCTGCGCCCTGGCAAGTTTAGTTCTTGTCACAGAGGTGAGCATGTCTACCCATCCGGCGGCGGCGTATGTCGTGATCGGGACGAAGAGACCTTTGTACAAAGTACGCATGGTTCTGTGTCCCAATCCCCAGTTTGATCGAGCAAGTCTTGCTAGCGTATAAAACGTTCGCATGACTTTGGCATTCAAGTATTCGACGTGGGATCTTACTCCCATTCGCGCATCGATGTGAACACCCAAGTACCTTATGGTTTGCTTGAGTGCCACACTTCTCCCGTTTATCCTTATCACAGGAGGTCGTTCTCTATCCAGATTTCCTTTCAAGAGAATCATCTCGGTCTTAGTCGCGGATAGTGTAAGTTTCTGCGTGGCGCACCACTCAGAAATTGTATCCGCGACTCTTTGCCCTCTTTGCTGCAACTGATTCCTCGAGTTTCCGTAGAATACCACGAGTAAGTCGTCAGCGTAGGCTATTGGCTCGCAAGCCAGGTGTTCGTTTGATAGGAGCTGTAGAACTTCGTCAAAGACTAGGTTCCAACAGCTCGGACCGAGTATCGACCCCTGAGGGCAGCCCTTGGTGACTTGCTTACGCACATTACCGTGTTTGGAAACTATTGTAACCATACGGTCAGCGAAGTAGTCGACCATGAGTCGATAAAGATTTCGGGGACATCCCCGGCGTTTCAGCTTCTGAAGTATGCTTGGCCACCAAACATTATCAAAAGCTCCGGCGATGTCGAAGGAGAGACCCATCACATATCGTTCCTCTCGCTGGGATATCAATTCCCTGAGCTTCACCACGGCGTCTTCCGTGGATCGTCCAGGCCTGAATCCATATTGCCGATCGGAACTATGTTCTGGGTTTAGGAATATATTACTCATTCGATTAAGCATTAGTCGTTCTAACACTTTGCCTAAGATGGAGAGTAGGCATATCGGTCTATACGACTTGACATCCGTTGGTGGTTTATCGGGCCCTTTCAAGATTGCTCTGATCGAGCCGATTTTCCACCTAACGGGGAAGACCCCGTGCGCTAGACACCCGTTGTAGAGTCGAAGTAGAGCACTATGGATGGATCCATAAGCACATTTAACTACCTCGGCCTCTATACGGTCCAGCCCAGGGCATTTGCCTCGCTTTAAGCGCGATACTGCAGCTCCGAGCTCATTCCTCGTGAAGACTGGACAGTCTTCAGTCGGCGGATCGGTTGCAGCATCAGCTCTGGTGTTTGCTTGCTCCGGCGTTTCATCCGTGGACGAGTCGTCCGGGATTAGCGCCTGTAGGAGCTGCGAGGCAGTCGATTCCCAGTCAGTCGTATATCCTTCCGGCGTTCGAATGTTAGAGACCGCAGTCTCAACACAGAGTTTCTTTTGGGCGATCTTGTACACAAGTCCCCATGGCTCTTTATTCCCCTGCTCCGTCACAAAGTTCTGCCAGCTTTGTGCTTTCGCAGCGCGCACTGCGGCTGTGTAGGCGAGTCTAGATGTTCGATACTCAGCCTGCTTTGCCGCTCTCTCCTCCGAGTTCCTCTCGCGCTGAAAGGCTCGTCTAAGTCGATAGACTCGCGCTTTCATTCTCGTCAAATTTTCCGTCCACCATGGGACGGACTTCGAATGCCACTTCTTGGGGCGCATTGAGGCATTGCACGCATCGATGATCGATTTCTCGACCTCTTGTGCTAGGTGTTCGACTTCCCTGCGGCAACCAGTGCCGAGGGGTAATTGCCTCGCGCCCTCAAGAAGAACTTGATCAAATCGCTCCCAGTTCGCATGCAACGTGCGGAATCGAGGCTGTGGGCTTCGATTCTCATTCACGTCCGTGAACTGTAAGACAAAATCAATGAGTCGGTGGTCACTGGAGGTCCAATCCTCGTGAACCGTCCAGTTTCGCACAATTGTCGCCATGTCTGGAGTCGATAATGTGACATCGATCCATGACTCACCGGCAGGGCTGGAGTATGTAGGAATACTCCCAGCCTCGTTCAAAATCGTCAAGTCGTGTAATGCGATAAACTCTTCGAGCTTTTCGCCTCGCGTGTCCGGTCGAACGCTTTCTCCCCCCCAAAGGTGGGATTTGGCATTGACGTCCGCGGCTATCACGACTCGACGGTGTTGGAGAGCATCGAGTGTCCTCTCCAAGCGTGCCAGACTTGGTTCAATGTCTTCCGAGCATTGAAAGTACTGGCTAACGAGGTAGAAACTACCGAAGGGTCCGCTAATGCAAACGCAGGAGGTGTGAGTATCACACAGCTGTGTGATTTTTACCACCGAGATGTCCGGGTTTCTGACCACTATTGCGGCCATAGCCCGTTCATTCTCGGCGATCACCTTCGCCGTGAGCCCAAAGCCTGGAATCTGTCCCTGGAATTGGTAAGGTTCCTGCATGAGCAACACGTCGATCTCCTTTGCGTGCATTAGCTCGCTCACCTCACCATGAACAATTAGCGCACGCCGCATATTATGCTGCGCGATGCGCAATTGCCTTAGAGGATTCTCCGGGTCGTGTCTATCCATAATTGGTCCGAGATACTGCAAGATCGAGTGCTGCCTGATAGGCAGGGCAGTTCTTGTCTCGTGACTTATGGTCGTGCTTCTTGCCTCTTGCTTTACAGTTCGAGCAAGTTGGGGACTTACTCTTCGCTGTACAAGAGGCAATGGTATGCCCTTCCTCGGAGCAGTGACCGCAAACCTCGTTCTGCGCTTTACAATGTTTGGCCATGTGGCCAAACATTTGACACTTAAAGCATCGTGTAACAGAGACATAGTCCTGCACTCTGCATGCGGACCAGCCCAGGTACACTCTGCCCATGCTCTTCAGCCGCTGGCGAACCTGCGGACTGACATCCATGACCCAGTTGGCAGTGTCCTTTTCCTTCGGGCCGGTTGCAAACCGGACCTTCAGGCTGGACGACACATCCCCCTGGGTCATATCGCTGAGGTTTTGCTTCCAGATACTGGAAGAAACCTCCTCTTTTCTCATCGCCTTAGGAACGTCGTACACTATAAGTGTAGGGTTCCTCAAGGTCGGTAGAGTAGCTGAAAGCCCTACTTCTTTCAGCTTCGCGCAGTTGACGAAGGCCTTTAGATCCTCCTTGCGTTCAGTCTCGACGGCTATGCCACCGGAGTGGATGCGTCGGACAGACCTCACGCGGATCTTGGCTTTCGCCGGCTTGACCAGTGACAGAACAGTCTGTTTTGTGACATCACTGTTCTGTCCTTTCCCTTTCGGCGGGAAAATACGCACCACATGTCGTGGTGGTTTAACCGCTTCCGGGGAAACTCGGTTGGCGTCAACCTTTACCGCTTGCGCGTAGGTTGTTGCCGCACGAACTGGTACAGGTTTCACAGTCGGACGGGATCCCGTCGTCTGCGAAACCGTAGGGGCAACCCTCTCTGCGATCCTCTGGGAGGCTCTCACCTCTTGCCGGATCGCCGCGAGCTGTCCTTTCAGGAAAGAGTTCTGCACGAGAACCTCCTGGACTAGCTCGTAGAGAGCTGCCGCGTTGCCTACGATCAAGGCTCCGGTCTCCTTGCTGAGCCTGGATTCTTTTCCAAGACAGCTGGTCCGGATACCCTTGAACAATTTCGAGGCCTCTCCACTGATTTTGTCGAGAGGCCTGTTCGATGGACCAGGTGTCGCCTCCGCCGACACCTTTCCTGGCAACTCCTCGCCGCTTTTCCGGGCTTTTTCTGCCCTTTGCGGCTTCTCCTTTTTCACGACGGTTACCCAACCGTCGCTGTCAACTTGGCCCAATCCTCCGTCCGAAGACGTGGCGTTGCCTGCAGAAGTTGCCTTTGGCTTTTTGGCCTCCGGCTTCTTCGGTGGATTTGTGCGGGGTGGTGTCCCCGGTCCGTCCTTCTTGATATCCTTAATCGACGCAGGGGATATCGTTCCTGCCGGCTTAGGTGGTGAAGCCGTCTTTCGCGTCGAGGGTCTGGTGCAGGGGGGCGTTTTAGCGCCCTTACCTACTTCAACCGCCTTCGCTTTCTCTTTTTTCTGGGGTGGTGAAACCACCCCAGCTCTCTTACTCACCGCCGTCGTTCTGCCGGGAGCAGCGACAGCGGCCTCCTTCACTCCCTTTTCCCCCTTGCGGGGTACCGAGGCGTCAATGGGGGTTAATTTAATTTTTGGATCCATACTTATGTACTTTCCTTTTCGTCCCGGCGTGTGTCCCGGCCTCCATGGACCCTCAATTGGAACCCGGCTCCGCCTGGGTTAGGACTTGCACCCGGGATATAGTCCGCGAACAAAGGCCGACCGGGCTTTCCCCGGACTCCTAGGTTCACTTCCTCGCCCAATAGAACCCACGAGTGGTGTTCCGAGCCGATTGTCTAGGCACAGGGCTGCTTTTCTCGCCTAGCCGCCTGTCTAGACGAAGCAGAGGCCAAAGGTACGTGTTGGGCAGCTACACTCCCGCAGGAGAGAGGGCCCTCAGATCCCAGGATCCTCCTTTCCGCCGACACAGGTCGCCACGCACGGCAAACACGTGGGGAACAAACCTCAAGCAGATGTTCCCTCTGCTTCGCTACGCCCGGTTTCTGTTCCCTGTTTTTGCAGGGAACCCGCTGCGTAACTAGGACATGACCTCGGGCATCATGTCCCTGTAGCATTAGCTCCAAAACGTGGGACTCGTCCTTAGCACGACTAGTAGAACTCACTTTGCCATCATCAACTATGCTCTTGACGCTTCAGCGTCCTTTTGCCATCGCCAACGACGGGAGCTGCTGTCAGCAGCGCGACGACGGTCTTACATGTATAAATACATGTTGTCTTTCGTCGTTGGCGTACCTTTCAGTGTTTTCGTCATGCGCTGCATATCCTTCCTATATGCAGCGTCCGTATGGCAAGGACTCCGAGTCTGACAGAGCCGTACACCACCGGTTTACAGCTCGGAGTTGAGCTGGTCTAGGCGGAGTCTTCTAATGGCCAGGGGAGCGATCCACGTTTCGAGGCCCGTCTCCCTACCTAGGATACTAGCGTGGTTTCCCAGCCGACACCTTCAGGCAGTAAGGAGCAGCTCAGCTACTTCTACGGTGGCCTCCTTCCGTCATTCGTCTGGCATTACGACGTCTGCCACCAGATGTTTTGGTGTGCTGGGTTCTGCCAAGCCCAGCGGCGTATTGCTTTTCCCAGCGGCGTATTGCTTTTGGGGACGCATACAGACGTCGTTTCGTGTCTCATCCTGCTCTTGGTTTTTGCTCAACGTGAAAAGGGGGCATATAGCCCCCTTTTTGATTTCTGGTGTCAGGATCGCCTCCTCGGAAAAGCATTAAAGCAAAAAGGGGGCTTAAAGCCCCCTGGTATGAGTTAGGTCTGTATTGGAGAAGTCCCAGATGTTCGAGTAGGAACTTCGAAAAGTTCCTTAAAGTGAAAAAGGGGCATATAGCCCCTTTTTGTATAATATACCTTCTCCAATAAGCCTTAACGTGAAATGGGGGCCGAAGCCCCCAGGTGTTCAGTATACGCTAGTCATAATGCTTCCCCATCTCTCTTTGCTTTCCTGACACCACTCTTTTCTGACATCTCTGTGTTTGCACAGTACGAATGACGGATCACGTCTTGCTCGGGAAGGTGGGGTCGCTACTCCCATACGGTGTGCCCCTGCACCGCCCCTGCCGAAACCAGAGCCCCGTTGGCCGGCATAAATGCCGTTTGCAGCGTCCACCGCGTGGAGGAGGGGTTGGCACATGCGATCCTGGTGCCGTATAGCAAGCTATACGCCCGGACGGCTTCTAGACGCCAAAAGATAGGGACAGTGGGAATCTCCTATACTATCACGGGCGTGTATTCTCCTACTAGTTTGATGCTTGCTGTTGCATAAACCACCGACTGTTTGGCCCGCCGTTTAACCGCGCAGTTTAAAATTGCAACACAATGTTGGTGTCGCTCCGGGGTGAAAAAAATGGAAAAACGACATACTTTACGAATAGGGGCGGCTGATCTTAACATATTTTGTCATGTCACCACCCCAGTGACTCTAAGACGGATTTTGCCGTCGCACGTTTTTTTATTAAAAAGTTATTAGTATATAAAAGATTTCGTTAAGAAAAAAGACACGAATATGGAAGTAGGACAAAAAAATCGCCACCCTATCTTGCAGGAAAAAATCCGGGGAACACGATGGCGTCGTCAAAAGTGCAGGTCGTCGAGCTCGTTTTCGAGAAAAAAAAAAAAACAAATTCTCAAAATTCGACGAAAAAAATAAAACGATCAGTGGACCGTGTGGAGAATATAAAACTGCATAAGAATCGTATAAACGAAAATTGGCGTTCACGTGCTCGTTTTTGTGGAAAAAATTAAAAAAGCTCTCAAACTTCGAGATAAAAAAAAAAAAACCGTCTACCAGGTAGCCAACGGAAAACGGTACAAGTATCGTACGGGCGAAAACGAGCGTTACCGTGCTCGTTTTCGAGTTATTGACGAAAAACAGCCTGGAGCGATCGGTCCGGCGGTCGACGCGCGAAACTTTCTAAATCCGCTCTGCTCCGACACACCGCTCCGGCGTCAAAAATCGTCGTAGGACAAAAAAATCGACACGCTATCTTGCAGGAAAAAATTCGGGGAACACGATGGCGTCGTCAAAAGTGCAGGTCGTCGAGCTCGTTTTCGAGAAAAAAAAAAAAAAAAAAAAAAAAAAAAAAAAAATTCTCAAAATTCGACGAAAAAATAAAACGATCATTGGACCGTGTAGAGAATCTAAAACTGCATAAGAATCGTATAGACGAAAATTATCCTTAACGTGCTGGTTTTCGAGTTATTGACGATAAGCCGGTATATATATGTTCGAGATAAAAAAAAAGATAGGGACAGTGGGAATCTCCTATACTATCACGGGCGTGTATTCTCCTACTAGTTTGATGCTTGCTGTTGCATAAACCACCGACTGTTTGGCCCGCCGTTTAACCGCGCAGTTTAAAATTGCAACACAATGTTGGTGTCGCTCCGGGGTGAAAAAATGGAAAAACGACATACTTTACGCATAGGGGCGGCTGATCTTAACATATTTTGTCATGTCACCACCCCAGTGACTCTAGGAAGGAGTTTGCCGTTGCACGTTTTCCTATTAAAAAGTAATTAGTGTACAAAAATTTTCGTGAAGCAAAAAACAAGAATATGAAAGTACGTTCCATGAGCATTACGGTGAATAAAACAGAAATTAAAAATTCCCGAGGGGTTGAACGGCATCATATTGAATTCGTTTTGCTGAATGGGGGGCTGCGCCCCCCAGACCCCCGCAACACTAACCCGGACCTAACCCACTTTGTAATAGCGGTATCATATTAAATTGAACAGCATCGTACTAAATTCGTTTTGCTGAATGGGGGGCTGCGCCCCCCAAACCCCCGCTACACTAGCCCAGACCTAACCCCCTTTGTAATAGCGGTATCATATTAAATTGAACAGCATCATATTGAATTCGTTTTGCTGACTGGGGTCTGCGCGCCCCAGACCCCCGCAACACTAGCCCGGACCTAACCCACTTTGTAATAGCGGTATCATATTAAATTGAACAGCATCGTACTAAATTCGTTTTGCTGAATGGGGGGCTGCGCCCCCCAAACCCCCGCTACACTAGCCCAGACCTAACCCATTTTGTAATAGCGGTATCAAATTAAATTGAACAGCATCATATTGAATTCGTTTTGCTGAATGGGGGGCTGCGCCACCCAAACCCCCGCTACACTAGCCCAGACCTAACCCATTTTGTAATAGCGGTATCAAATTAAATTGAACAGCATCGTACTAAATTCGTTTTGCTGACAGGGGTCTGCGCCCCCCGGACCCCCGCTACACTAGCCCAGACCTAACCCCCTTTGTAATAGCGGTATCATATTAAATTGAACAGCATCATATTGAATTCGTTTTGCTGACTGGGGTCTGCGCGCCCCAGACCCCCGCTACACTAGCCCAGACCTAACCCATTCTGTAATAGCGGTATCAAATTAAATTGAGCAGCATCATATTGAATTCGTTTTGCTGACAGGGGTCTGCGCCCCCCAGACTCCCGCTACACTAGCCCAGACCTAACCCCCTTTGTAATAGCGGTATCATGTTAAATTGAACAGCATCATATTGAATTCGTTTTGCTGACTGGGGTCTGCGCGCCCCAGACCCCCGCTACACTGGCCCAGACCTAGCCCATTTTGTAATGACTGTATTGGAACTGCGTTAGGGCTAGTTTAGAATTGGTTAGGTGAAGTAATGCGGAGAGCAGTTTCGCCTGCATCCCGGGATGCTTGTTGGCATGAGTGGTGTCTGAATGAGTAAAGACGGATGAGACACTTGTGGGGTATGGTGAGTCAGATTCTCAAACTACCCATATATTCTTCTGAGGCATGGGTGCCTATCCAAGGATCTCCTTCGGTATCTAAAAAAAAAAAAAAAAAAAAAAAAAAATGAATATGGACTGTGTTAGGACTGAATTGGATAAGGTCTGGGTTACGTCTCGGTTAGGTCTGAGTTAGGACTGGTTTAAGACTGGGTTAGGACTGGGTTAGGACTGGGTTAGGTCTGGGTTAGGACTGGGTTAGGTCTGGGTTAGGTCTGGGTTAGGTCTGGGTTAGGACTGGGTTAGGACTGGGTTAGGTCTGGGTTAGGTCTGGGTTAGGTCTGGGTTAGGACTGGGTTAGGACTGGGTTAGGTCTGGGTTAGGTCTGGGTTAGGTCTGGGTTAGGAATGGGTTAGGTCTGGGTTAGGTCTGGGTTAGGTCTCGGTTAGGTCTGGGTTAGGTCTGGGGTATTTCTGGGTTAGATCTGGGTTAGGACTGGGTTAGGACTGGGTTAGGTCTGGGTTAGGTCTGGGTTAGGTCTGGGTTAGGACTGGGTTAGGACTGGGTTAGGACTGGGTTAGGTCTGGGTTAGTACTGGATTTGGTTAGGTCTGGGTTAGGTCTGGGTTAGGTCTGGGTTAGGTCTGGGTTAGGTCTGGGTTAGGACTGGGTTAGGACTGGGGTTAGGTCTGGGTTAGGTCTGGGTTAATTCTGGGTTAGGTCTGGGTTAGGTCTGGGTTAAGTCTGGGTCAGGTCTGGGTTAGGACTGGGTTAGGACTGGGTTAGGACTGGGTTAGGACTGGGTTAGGACTGGGTTAGGTCTGGGTTAGGTCTGGGTTAGGTCTGGGTTAAGACTGGGTTAGGCCTGGGGTATTTCTGGGTTAGGCCTGGGTTAGGCCTGGGTTTGGACTGGGTTAGGACTGGGTTAGGTCTGGGTTAGGTCTGGGTTAGGACTGGGTTAGGACTGGGTTAGGACTGGGTTAGGTCTGGGTTAGGACTGGGTTAGGTCTGGGTTAGGTCTGGGTTAGGTCTGTGTTAGGTCTGGGTTAGGTCTGGGTTAGGACTGGGTTAGGGCTGGGTTAGGTCTGGGTTAGGTCTGGGTTAGGACTGGGTTAGGTCTGGGTTAGGACTGGGTTAGGTCTGGGTTAGGTCTGGGTTAGGTCTGGGTTAGGACTGGGTTAGGTCTGGGGTATTTCTGGGTTAGGTCTGGGTTAGGACTGGGTTAGGACTGGGTTAGGTCTGGGTTAGGACTGGGTTAGGTCTGGGTTAGGTCTGGGTTGGGTCTGGGTTAGGTCTCGGTTAGGTCTGGGTTAGGTCTGGGTTAGGTCTGGGTTAGGACTGGGTTAGGACTGGGTTAGGACTGGGTTAGGTCTGGGTTAGTACTGGATTTGGTTAGGTCTGGGTTAGGTCTGGGTTAGGTCTGGGTTAGGTCTGGGTTAGGACTGGGTTAGGACTGGGTTAGGTCTGGGTTAGGTCTGGGTTATTTCTGGGTTAGGTCTGGGCTAGGTCTGGGTTAGGTCTGGGTTAGGACTGGGTTAGGACTGGGTTAGGTCTGGGTTAGGACTGGGTTAGGTCTGGGTTAGGTCTGGGTTAGGTCTGGGTTAGGTCTGGGTTAGGTCTGGGTTAGGTCTGGGTTAGGTCTGGGTTAGGTCTCGGTTAGGTCTGGGTTAGGTCTGGGTTAGGACTGGGTTAGGACTGGGTTAGGTCTGAGATAGGTCTGGGTTAGGACTGGGTTAGGTCTGGGTTAGGACTGGATTAGGTCTGGGTTAGGTCTGGGTTAGGTCTGGGTTAGGACTGGGTTAGGACTGGGTTAGGACTGGGTTAGGTCTGGGTTATTTCTGGGTTAGGTCTGGGTTAGTACTGCATTTGGTTAGGTCTGGGTTAGGTCTGGGGTATTTCTGGGTTAGGACTGGGTTAGGACTGGGTTAGGACTGGGTTAGGACTGGGTTAGGTCTGGGTTAGGACTGGGTTAGGTCTGGGTTAGGTCTGGGTTAGGTCTGGGTTAGGTCTGGGTTAGGTCTGGGTTAGGTCTGGGTTAGGTCTGGGTTAGGACTGGGTTAGGTCTGGGTTAGGTCTGGGTTAGGACTGGGTTAGGTCTGGGTTAGGTCTGGGTTAGGACTGGGTTAGGTCTGGGTTAGGACTGGGTTAGGTCTGGGTTAGGACTGGGTTTGGTCTGGGTTAGGTCTGGGTTAGGTCTGGGTTAGGTCTGGGTTACGTCTGGGTTAGGTCTGGGTTAGGTCTGGGTTAGGACTGGGTTAGGACTGGGTTAGGTCTGGGATAGGTCTGGGTTAGGACTGGGTTAGGTCTGGGTTAGGACTGGATTAGGTCTGGGTTAGGTCTGGGTTAGGACTGGGTTAGGACTGGGTTAGGTCTGGGTTATTTCTGGGTTAGGTCTGGGTTAGTACTGCATTTGGTTAGGTCTGGGTTAGGTCTGGGGTATTTCTGGGTTAGGACTGGGTTAGGACTGGGTTAGGACTGGGTTAGGACTGGGTTAGGTCTGGGTTAGGACTGGGTTAGGTCTGGGTTAGGACTGGGTTAGGTCTGGGTTAGGTCTGGGTTAGGTCTGGGTTAGGTCTGGGTTAGGTCTGGGTTAGGTCTGGGTTAGGTCTGGGTTAGGTCTGGGTTAGGACTGGGTTAGGACTGGGTTAGGTCTGGGTTAGGTCTGGGTTAGGACTGGGTTAGGTCTGGGTTAGGTCTGGGTTAGGACTGGGTTAGGTCTGGGTTAGGACTGGGTTAGGTCTGGGTTAGTACTGGATTTGGTTAGGTCTGGGTTAGGTCTGGGTTAGGTCTGGGTTAGGTCTGGGTTAGGTCTGGGTTAGGTCTGGGTTAGGTCTGGGTTAGGTCTGGGTTAGGACTGGGTTAGGACTGGGTTAGGTCTGAGATAGGTCTGGGTTAGGACTGGGTTAGGTCTGGGTTAGGACTGGATTAGGTCTGGGTTAGGTCTGGGTTAGGTCTGGGTTAGGACTGGGTTAGGTCTGGGTTATTTCTGGGTTAGGTCTGGGTTAGTACTGCATTTGGTTAGGTCTGGGTTAGGTCTGGGGTATTTCTGGGTTAGGACTGGGTTAGGACTGGGTTAGGACTGGGTTAGGACTGGGTTAGGTCTGGGTTAGGACTGGGTTAGGTCTGGGTTAGGACTGGGTTAGGTCTGGGTTAGGTCTGGGTTAGGTCTGGGTTAGGTCTGGGTTAGGTCTGGGTTAGGACTGGGTTAGGACTGGGTTAGGTCTGTGTTAGGTCTGGGTTAGGACTGGGTTAGGTCTGGGTTAGGTCTGGGTTAGGACTGGGTTAGGTCTGGGTTAGGTCTGGGTTAGGACTGGGTTAGGTCTGGGTTAGGTCTGGGTTAGGACTGGGTTAGGTCTGGGTTAGGACTGGGTTAGGACTGGGTTAGGTCTGGGTTAGGACTGGGTTAGGTCTGGGTTAGGACTGGGTTAGGTCTGGGTTAGGTCTGGGTTATTTCTGGGTTAGGTCTGGGTTAGGTCTGGGTTAGGTCTGGGTTAGGACTGGGTTAGGACTGGGTTAGGTCTGGGTTAGGACTGGGTTAGGACTGGGTTAGGTCTGGGTTAGGACTGGGTTAGGTCTGGGTTAGGTCTGGGTTAGGTCTGGGTTAGGTCTGGGTTAGGTCTGGGTTAGGTCTGGGTTAGGACTGGGGTTAGGTCTGGGTTAGGTCTGGGTTAATTCTGGGTTAGGCCTGGGTTAGGTCTGGGTTAGGACTGGGTTAGGTCTGGGTTAGGTCTGGGTTAGGTCTGGGTTAGGACTGGGTTAGGACTGGGTTAGGACTGGGTTAGGTCTGGGTTAGTACTGGATTTGGTTAGGTCTGGGTTAGGTCTGGGTTAGGTCTGGGTTAGGTCTGGGTTAGGACTGGGTTAGGACTGGGGTTAGGTCTGGGTTAGGTCTGGGTTAATTCTGGGTTAGGTCTGGGTTAGGTCTGGGTTAAGTCTGGGTCAGGTCTGGGTTAGGACTGGGTTAGGACTGGGTTAGGACTGGGTTAGGACTGGGTTAGGACTGGGTTAGGTCTGGGTTAGGTCTGGGTTAGGTCTGGGTTAAGACTGGGTTAGGCCTGGGGTATTTCTGGGTTAGGCCTGGGTTAGGCCTGGGTTTGGACTGGGTTAGGACTGGGTTAGGTCTGGGTTAGGTCTGGGTTAGGACTGGGTTAGGACTGGGTTAGGACTGGGTTAGGTCTGGGTTAGGACTGGGTTAGGTCTGGGTTAGGTCTGGGTTAGGTCTGTGTTAGGTCTGGGTTAGGTCTGGGTTAGGACTGGGTTAGGGCTGGGTTAGGTCTGGGTTAGGTCTTGGTTAGGACTGGGTTAGGTCTGGGTTAGGACTGGGTTAGGTCTGGGTTAGGTCTGGGTTAGGTCTGGGTTAGGACTGGGTTAGGTCTGGGGTATTTCTGGGTTAGGTCTGGGTTAGGACTGGGTTAGGACTGGGTTAGGTCTGGGTTAGGACTGGGTTAGGTCTGGGTTAGGTCTGGGTTAGGTCTGGGTTAGGTCTCGGTTAGGTCTGGGTTAGGTCTGGGTTAGGTCTGGGTTAGGACTGGGTTAGGACTGGGTTAGGACTGGGTTAGGTCTGGGTTAGTACTGGATTTGGTTAGGTCTGGGTTAGGTCTGGGTTAGGTCTGGGTTAGGTCTGGGTTAGGACTGGGTTAGGACTGGGTTAGGTCTGGGTTAGGTCTGGGTTATTTCTGGGTTAGGTCTGGGCTAGGTCTGGGTTAGGTCTGGGTTAGGACTGGGTTAGGACTGGGTTAGGTCTGGGTTAGGACTGGGTTAGGTCTGGGTTAGGTCTGGGTTAGGTCTGGGTTAGGTCTGGGTTAGGTCTGGGTTAGGTCTGGGTTAGGTCTGGGTTAGGTCTGGGTTAGGTCTGGGTTAGGTCTGGGTTAGGACTGGGTTAGGACTGGGTTAGGTCTGAGATAGGTCTGGGTTAGGACTGGGTTAGGTCTGGGTTAGGACTGGATTAGGTCTGGGTTAGGTCTGGGTTAGGTCTGGGTTAGGACTGGGTTAGGACTGGGTTAGGACTGGGTTAGGTCTGGGTTATTTCTGGGTTAGGTCTGGGTTAGTACTGCATTTGGTTAGGTCTGGGTTAGGTCTGGGGTATTTCTGGGTTAGGACTGGGTTAGGACTGGGTTAGGACTGGGTTAGGACTGGGTTAGGTCTGGGTTAGGACTGGGTTAGGTCTGGGTTAGGTCTGGGTTAGGTCTGGGTTAGGTCTGGGTTAGGTCTGGGTTAGGTCTCCCCTCAGGGGCTGTGTCCGGCCAGGTGTCCGGCGCAGTACGGGGCGTAGCGACCCCGAGGTACCTGATGCTAATCACACCGTAAACCTCCTGTTGGTCGTCGCAACGACCCATTCACAACTCCATTATTGGTTTTGTGAATGGTACGTGACGGCAGGAGGAGCGGGGGTCTTGGCTTAACCGCCTGGGCCGCGAGGATGGTAACTCTATAAATTACCCTCTAATCCTAAGCTATGGTGCGCGGCGATGGGATGCATGGTTGGGAGAGAAGGCCCAATCCCTAGCGACCACCTCCGGGGGCACCTGCCGAACCTCCGGAGTACTAGGCTTCCTCAGGTAAGGCGGCTCTGCCTGGGGTGACCTCACTTCCGACCACACTCGTGGGATGTATTATGGACTCTAGAATAACAAAACAGGGGGGGAGGGTCGTAGATGGTGAGGAGAAAGGAGGCAGCGCGGGATCGCGGATCGCGGCCGCTGCTGCCTCACAGCAGGAGGAAAAGGCGGCGGGTCTGACGGTAAGAGGCAAGGCAGATCAGGTGCAGCGCACGAGTCAGGCAGGGCCAGGGGAGAGGTATACGGCACGGCGGAAGAGGCAGTTGGATCCTGTAGATCCGGAGTCGGTCTGTGCTGGTAATTCCGCCTCTTCGGGGGAGTGGCGGAACGTCACAGGCTGTAAGACGAAGATAAAGAGAAAGGACTTATTGGGGGAGGCTCTCCGGCAGGAGATTATGAAAAAGGAGGCGATGACCTTGTCCGTCGAAATATGCGACGAGACGGACAAGGTCATTGAGGTCGCTGAACGGTCCGCCAACCTCAAGGGCACCTGTGTACGCGACTTAAAGTTCGCGGCGGAATTTATCCGCGCCGCGACAACAGAACTGAGAAGTCGTGCGGCACCCATGGTAAACCAAGTGGCCTTGGAGGAGGAAGGCGAGAGGATGGCCTCTCAAATTCGCCAACTGACTGGGGAGCTGGCGGCTACAAGAAGCGAGCTAGAGGCGGTGAGGAGCCGAAGTGTCGGCGCGACACCCTCGTCTCCGTCCTTGTCGGAAGGCGTTGAAGTCTGTCCAGCCCAGTTGACTTCCAAGGAGGCCAGGACCGCTGACAGCGCAATAGCAGCGAGGAGTGACGGAGGAGATTTCTCCCCGATTTCCGCTGATGTCGTCGCCCTGATAAAGGGTATCGAGGCCGCTATGGAGGCGCGGTTCCAGGCTATGAGGGAGGAGCTGCTCTCCTCTCTCAGACGCTCCACCGTTACCTCCTCGCTGTCGAAACGAGTTGGTCCGGCATCTGCGTCGAAGCAAAAGCGTCAGATGCCGGTGATTGGTGGGACTACCCAGCAGAAAGTGGCGGCGACTGGCCTAACTAGGTCGCAAAAAAGGAACGCCCAAAGGAGGCGGGCGCTAGAGAGGAAGAAGCAGGAGGCGGCAGCACTCCCTTCCGCCTCTAGAACGGTAGGCCAGCAGACTACGCGGCACATTCCGGCGACGGTCCGCAGGGGCAGGATGCCGTCGTCATCATCGTTGTTGTGTTCCTCTCCAACTGCAGCCCTTGCACCAGTTCCTTTGGCCTCCCCTTCTCAGGCGGCCAAGGTGGGTCACGGAACCTGGGCGGATGCTGTGAGGCGGGGCAAGCAGGCCCCGAAGTTGGCCCAGGTCTCGCCTCCTGCGTCCCAGCAGCAGCGATCAAGGAGGACTGGATGTCAACCACAGGGGAGGACTGCAAGGAAGGCCCCGGTGGTCGGCCGCGCGCCGAAAATGGCTGCCGTGACCCTCGAGGTCACGGATGGGGCAACTGAAGTCCTGGCCTCGGCAATGACCCGAGCGCGGGCAAATATTAAGCTGACGGACCTTGGCATTGCCGAGGTCAGAACAAAGAGGGCAATAACTGGGGGTTTAATCTTAGAGATCCCCGGGCCCGAGGGGGAAGCTAAGGCTGATGCCCTGGCCTTCGAAATGAAGAAGGCCCTGGCCGAGATGGCGGTCAGGGTGGCCCGACCCACCAAGCGGACTGAGTTGCGTGTGAGCGGCTTGGACGATGCCACCACTCCAGCGGAGGTCCGCGGAGCTATGGCGGCTCTGGGGGAATGCCCAGAGGACGGAGTCCAGGTGGGGGATATCCGCCGGACTCCCACAACTCTGGGCACTGTATGGGTAAGGTGCCCCATCAAGGCCGCCCGAATAATAGTGGCGGCTGGAAGGGTAAAGGTTGGGTGGACATCCGCGAGAGTGGAGGTCCTAGCACCGCGTCCACTGCAGTGCTACCGCTGCCTAGAGACAGGACATGTTAGACAGTGGTGCACGGCGACGGTGGATCGGAGTGGCCGCTGCTACAGATGCGGCTCCTCCGACCACCACGCCAAGCAGTGTGGCGCGGCGTCCCCGGTATGTCCGTTGTGTATTGATATACCGGGGAGACCTACGGGGCACCGATTAGGGGGGCCGAGTTGTGCTCCCCCGCCTAGGCAGGGCCGCCGAGGGCGTGCAACGGGGATGGCAAAGGGGCCTAAAGCCCCCGACAATCAAAGGGGAGAGACCGCTCTGGCCCCTCCAACTACTGTGCTGAAACAAGTGGAGAGGGTAGCTGTGTCACCTGCTGTCAAACAGGGAGATGCCGCTGCGGCCTCCCCGTCGATGGAGGTGGACGAAGCTGTCGGGGGGGATGGGCTCCTCCTGGCGTCGCAGTCGAAGGAGGAGGGGGAACGCCCCACCCCAACCGAGAATAAAGGCCTGGAGGAGGCTGTGAATGCTTAAAGTTCACTCTCCTGCAAGCCAATTTGGCGAGGGCCCGCAGGGCACACGACATGTTCGTCCACACCCTGCGGGCCCGAAGGGTAGGCTTGGCCATCGCCACTGAGCCGTACACAGTTCTTGATCAGCCCAATTGGATCGGGAGCCTGTGCGGTTTGGTGGCGATGGTCTGGGCGTGGCCGCCAGACTCTCCTTCCCTATCCATCTTGTTCTGTGGGGAGGGGGTGCTGGCAGTCCAATGGGGGACCATCGCGGTTGTTGGTTGCTATGTGTCGCCCAACTGCGACCTCGCCACATATGCGGCATACCTGAGCGGGGTGGACGATTGTATCAGGAGATGCCTACCCCGCCCAGTATTGGTCCTGGGGGACTTCAATGCTCATGCAGCTGCATGGGGCAACCCCAGGACCAGCCGCCGTGGCGAGGCGCTTTTGGGGTGGGCGGCCGAGCACGACCTCCGGCTGGTGAATCGGGGCTCCGAGGCCACGTTCGTAGGACCGCAGGGAACGTCCATCATCGATTTGGCGTGGGCAACCCCTGCGGCCCTGCGACTCGTGTCGGGTTGGCGAGTGGCCGTAGAGGTGGCCACACTTAGTGACCACCTCTATATCACCATGTCGGTGAGGGCCACCCCGGCGCGAAGAGAGCCCCTGGGCCGGAGGCGTGTAGCAGATGCCGTGGCCCAATCGCGATGGTCCCTCAAGAGGGTGAGTTGGGCGATGGCGGAGGCAGCCGCAACAGTGGCAGCTTGGTCCCAGCCAGAGGATGGACCCGTCGACGACGTCGAGCGAGAGGCCGAGTGGTTCCGGGGCAAGTTCAAGGAGGTGTGCGATGCCTCCATGCCCCGGGCCAGGCCTCCCAGAACCCAGGGCGCGGCGTATTGGTGGTCGCCGCACATCGAGCTGTGCAACGCTCGATGTGTGCGCGCCCGCCGAAGATATACCCGCGCCCGGAGATCACGTCGTCGACGCCCGACCGCGGAGCAGATGGCGCAGATATACGAGGAGTTCGCCATAGAGCGGCGGAACCTCCAACGCGCCATCCGAGACGCCAAGGCACGGGCATGGAAAGACCTCCTCGGGGAACTGAACAGAGATCCGTGGGGGCGCCCGTACAGGCTTGTAATGGACAAGCTTCGTCCATGGGCGCCCCCTCTGACGGAGACTCTCGACCTCCAGTTTTTAGAGGAGGTAGTATCAACCCTGTTCCCGGGGTCTAACCGGGTTGGGGTACCACCTCCTCGAGAACCCTGGGACCCTGCCATCTGGTCCCAGGAACTGGAGGTCACCCCCGAGGAGATGGGCCGGGCCGTTCGTCGGATGAGGGCTCGGAGGGTTGCTCCGGGTCCCGACGGCATGCCCGGCCAGGTGTTGGCCTGTGCCCTTGGCGTCTTGAGCCCGCGGTTTGGGAGGCTGCTTAGCGGTTGCCTCCGCCGAGGGGAATTCCCCTCGCCCTGGAAGGCGGCGCGGCTGGTCCTTCTTCGGAAGGCGGGAAGGCCCGCAGGTACGCCCTCTGCGTACCGGCCGGTGTGTTTGTTGGATGAGGCGGGCAAGCTCTTTGAGCGCATAGTGGCTGCCCGCCTCTCCAACCACCTGTCCACAGTGGGACCCGACTTGGCCCCCTGCCAATTCGGCTTTAGAGAGGGACGGTCCACCCTCGATGCCATCGAGCTGGTCCGTTCCCTCTCTCAGGGGGCCACCTCCCAGGGTAGGGTGGTTCTGGCGATATCACTAGATATCGTCAATGCCTTTAACACCCTGCCCTGGGAGGCGATTATGGGGGCGCTAGAGTTTCATCGGGTGCCCCCATATCTGAGGAGGATAGTTGGGACCTACCTGAGCGACAGGTGGATCAGTTGCACCGGCCGAGACGGAGTTACGATGCGGAGGGGGGTTGTACGCGGTGTTCCGCAGGGGTCGGTTCTAGGACCCTTGCTATGGAACATCGGGTACGACTCGGTACTGCGGGCCCCTCTGCCCACTGACGTAGCGCTGGCGTGTTATGCCGATGACACGCTGGTGCTCGTCAGCGGGTCAGACTGGAGAGGGACAGCGCGCGCCGCGGAGGTGGCGGTGGCCACCGTCGTCGCCGAAATCCGCAGGCTGGGCCTAGAGGTGGCACCCCAGAAAACGGAGGCCATGTACTTTCAAAAACTTGGCCCCCGTGGGGTTCCGCCGGCCGGCCTGCGGATCCGAGTTGGGACAGCCTACGTCGAGGTGAAGGCCCATATGAAGTATCTGGGCCTGATCCTCGACAGCCGTTGGCGCTTCATCGAGCATTTCGACCGCTTGGCCCCCCGTGTGGAGAGGGCGGCTGCCGCGTTAGGCCGCCTTCTTCCGAATATCGGGGGGCCTGATGCTGGAGTCCGCCGCCTCTATGTGGAGGTGGTGCGTTCAATTGCCCTCTACGGGGCCCCAATTTGGGCCCCGCAACTGGATGCCAGCCGGCGCAGCATCTCCGTGCTGCGCCGCGTCAACCGTCGGCTGGCAATCCGGGTGGTAAGAGGGTATCGCACCATCTCCCACGAGGCGGCGACTACCCTGGCGTGTCTCCCGCCCTTGGAGCTCCTAGCCTGGAGAAACCAATTGGTTTTCCGGCATTCCAGGGAGCTTCAGGAGGCTGGGAGGCCGCCAGAGGAGAGGAGGCAAGCGGTCGAAGCGACGAGGCGCCATGCCCAACGGACCGTTTTGTTTGTGTGGTTCCGCCAACTAATTCAGGCTGGTGGAGCCGCACAACGGTCCGTTGGTGCAGTCCTGCTACATTGGCAAGAGTGGCAGGACAAACCGGGTAGGCTGTCCTACAGGATGACACAGGTGCTCACCGGGCATGGTTGCTTTGGTGAGTACCTGTGTCGAATCGGGAAGGAGGCGACGGCGGTGTGCCACCACTGTGGGGGCCCTCAAGACACGGCGCAGCACACGTTGGCAGCCTGCCCAGCGTGGGCAGACGAGCGCCGTGTCCTGCAACAGGAAGTTGGGAGGAACCTCTCGCTGGCCACAGTAATTGGCAAGATGGTGGCCAGCGAGAGGACATGGCAAGTGGTGGCCTCCTTCTGTGAGGTAGTTATGTCACAGAAGGAGGCCGCCGAGCGGGCGCGCGAGCTGGCCGCGCATCCCGCTCGGAGAGGGAGGGCTCGGAGAGGGGCGAGGGCGAGGCGACTTTCGCCTCCTGGCCCCCTTCAGTAGCTCCTGAACAGGTGGGGCGACCCGTCAGCTTTCACCTCCGGCCACCACGTCGATGGCCGGGGGATGGACGGGCTGCCCGTGGGGGTTGCAGGTGCTCGGCGTTAGGGGCCCGAGCAGCGAAGTCAGCCCCGGGGCCGCGGGCGTCGGGTGACCTGGCGTCCGCGGCGGAGAAATAAGGGGGGAATGATACGTTGTCGTTCCCCCCGGGACGAGCCTCGACAGGCAAGGCGCGGCGGGGGACTCTGTGATGTCTCACTAGAGTTCCCGGTCCCCCGCCGCAGCGCCCGAGGACGGTCACCGTGGGGTTTTAGCCGGTAGGAGTCCGGCACTACCCCGAGGCCCACCCCTACTTAAGGGCCTCGGGGTGTCCATGAGGATTTCCCCACGTAAAAAAAAAAAAAAAAAAAAAAAAAGGTCTGGGTTAGGTCTGGGTTAGGTCTGGGTTAGGACTGGGTTAGGTCTGATCTCCCCTTCGGTGTGTTGTTGGTATGTTACGCCGACGACACCCTGGTGATAGCCGGCGGGGATACGTGGAGGAGGGCAGTGGCCCTCGCGGAGGAAGGGACGGCACGAGTCGTTGCCGAAGTCGAGCGTCTGGGGTTGCGCGTGGCACCCCAGAAGACCGAGGCCATCTGGCTGTGTAACGTCAGTGGTCGCGGGGTGCCGCGCCAGGCGTCTCTACGGGTGGGCGGAGCCCAAGTCGGGGTGGGGCGCCGGATGAAGTATTTGGGCCTCACCCTCGACAGCTACTGGCGTTTCGGGCATCATTTGGAAGGGTTGGGTCCCCGTATTGAAAGGGCAGCGGCCGCGTTAGGCCGCATAATGCCAAATCTCGGGGGGCCCAACATGGCGGCACGGCGGCTGTATTTGGGAGTCGTCCGGTCCATGGCGCTTTATGGCGCGCCGATATGGGCCGGCGGTCTGATGGCAAATCGGCGGGGTGCATTTGTGCTCCGTCGGTTACAGAGGTTGGTCGCCATCAGAGTCGTGCGGGGTTATCGCTCGATCTCCTACACAGCCGCCACCTTGCTGGCGGGTTCCGCACCGTTTCACCTGCTGGCGAAAATGGACGCAGAGGTCTATCAAAGCCTCTGCGACCTTCGCCAGCGGGGCGTGGACCCGCACGGCGAGGAGGCCGCCAGGGCCCGAAGCCAGGCGCGGCGACGCGTCTATAGTCGGTGGCTGGTCTGGTTATCGAAGCCAGACCAGCGGGATGATCGCGTTGCCGCGGCGGTCCGCCCAGTGTTTTATGCCTGGGTGGGCCGTAGCTGGGGTACGCCCACCTACCGCCTGACACAGGTACTGACCGGACACGGTTGCTTCGGTCGGTACCTGCATCGGATAGGGCGGGAGGCGACGGCTGCGTGCCGTCACTGCAGGGGAAGGGAGGACACCGCGCAGCACACGTTGGAGTTTTGTCCGGCGTGGGCAGCGCAGCGCGGTGTCCTCGTTAGAGCGATTGGAGCGGACCTCTCGCTGCCGGCCGTCATTCGTGCGATGGTCGGCAGTGAGGAGGCATGGGCGGCCATGGCCTTGTTTTGTGAAGAGGTCATGGCCGCCAAGGAAGACGCCGAGAGGGC
This sequence comes from Colletes latitarsis, assembly GCF_051014445.1. Lineage (NCBI taxonomy): Eukaryota > Metazoa > Arthropoda > Insecta > Hymenoptera > Colletidae > Colletes > Colletes latitarsis. The sequence goes on from NW_027488367.1 coordinate 566,995, forward strand.
GCGTGAGGAGGTGGGGGGCAGGCGGCGACGCCGACCGTAAGACCCTCCACCGCTCCCCGTGGCAGGGGAGCGCGAAGGGGTCGGTGATGGTGTTTGGGGTGCGAGATGAGGGACTTTATTCCCTCATTCCCTCTCGCACCCAGCCCATCGCCGGACCGGGGGCCCGTGACAGGGGCCCCATTTAGCGGGGGCGGCAGTGTTAGCCGGCCCCGCAGCCGTGGTCGCGATCGGGTGGGGGCCCGGTCGCGGCTAGTAGCAACGGCACGAGTGGGGGCGACGTCGCGTGTGACCGCGCGGCGTCGCCGTGGAGCAATCAAATTTGTTTGCCCCCCATTGGGGGAGGAGGATCACATCTCCTCTCCCGCGAAGGGCCTGTAGTAGGGCGTGGCGCCAACGGGGAGAGTCACGGTAGTATCGCTAGTTTGGTTCCCGTGACTCTCCCCAGATAAAGGGCGCAGACGGTCACCGTGGTGTTTTAGCCGGTAAGAGTCCGGCACTACCCCGGCCTCCCCCCCAGGGAGCCGGGGTGTCCATGAGGATTTCACCACGTAAAAAAAAAAAAAAAAAAAAAAAAAAAAAAAAGGACTGGGTTAGGTCTGGGTTAGGTCTGGGTTAGGACTGGGTTAGGTCTGGGTTAGGTCTGGGTAGGACTGGGTTAGGTCTGGGTTAGGACTGGGTTAGGTCTGGGTTAGGACTGGGTTTGGTCTGGGTTAGGTCTGGGTTAGGTCTGGGTTAGGTCTGGGTTACGTCTGGGTTAGGTCTGGGTTAGGTCTGGGTTAGGACTGGGTTAGGACTGGGTTAGGTCTGGGATAGGTCTGGGTTAGGACTGGGTTAGGTCTGGGTTAGGACTGGATTAGGTCTGGGTTAGGTCTGGGTTAGGACTGGGTTAGGACTGGGTTAGGTCTGGGTTATTTCTGGGTTAGGTCTGGGTTAGTACTGCATTTGGTTAGGTCTGGGTTAGGTCTGGGGTATTTCTGGGTTAGGACTGGGTTAGGACTGGGTTAGGACTGGGTTAGGACTGGGTTAGGTCTGGGTTAGGACTGGGTTAGGTCTGGGTTAGGACTGGGTTAGGTCTGGGTTAGGTCTGGGTTAGGTCTGGGTTAGGTCTGGGTTAGGTCTGGGTTAGGTCTGGGTTAGGTCTGGGTTAGGTCTGGGTTAGGACTGGGTTAGGACTGGGTTAGGTCTGGGTTAGGTCTGGGTTAGGACTGGGTTAGGTCTGGGTTAGGTCTGGGTTAGGACTGGGTTAGGTCTGGGTTAGGACTGGGTTAGGTCTGGGTTAGTACTGGATTTGGTTAGGTCTGGGTTAGGTCTGGGTTAGGTCTGGGTTAGGTCTGGGTTAGGTCTGGGTTAGGTCTGGGTTAGGTCTGGGTTAGGTCTAGGTCAGGTCTGGGTTAGGACTGGGTTAGGACTGGGTTAGGTCTGAGATAGGTCTGGGTTAGGACTGGGTTAGGTCTGGGTTAGGACTGGATTAGGTCTGGGTTAGGTCTGGGTTAGGTCTGGGTTAGGACTGGGTTAGGACTGGGTTAGGACTGGGTTAGGTCTGGGTTATTTCTGGGTTAGGTCTGGGTTAGTACTGCATTTGGTTAGGTCTGGGTTAGGTCTGGGGTATTTCTGGCTTAGGACTGGGTTAGGACTGGGTTAGGACTGGGTTAGGACTGGGTTAGGTCTGGGTTAGGACTGGGTTAGGTCTGGGTTAGGACTGGGTTAGGTCTGGGTTAGGTCTGGGTTAGGTCTGGGTTAGGTCTGGGTTAGGTCTGGGTTAGGTCTGGGTTAGGACTGGGTTAGGACTGGGTTAGGTCTGTGTTAGGTCTGGGTTAGGACTGGGTTAGGTCTGGGTTAGGTCTGGGTTAGGACTGGGTTAGGTCTGGGTTAGGTCTGGGTTAGGACTGGGTTAGGTCTGGGTTAGGTCTGGGTTAGGACTGGGTTAGGTCTGGGTTAGGACTGGGTTAGGTCTGGGTTAGGTCTGGGTTAGGACTGGGTTAGGTCTGGGTTAGGACTGGGTTAGGTCTGGGTTAGGTCTGGGTTATTTCTGGGTTAGGTCTGGGTTAGGTCTGGGTTAGGTCTGGGTTAGGACTGGGTTAGGACTGGGTTAGGTCTGGGTTAGGACTGGGTTAGGACTGGGTTAGGTCTGGGTTAGGACTGGGTTAGGTCTGGGTTAGGTCTGGGTTAGGTCTGGGTTAGGTCTGGGTTAGGTCTGGGTTAGGTCTGGGTTAGGTCTGGGTTAGGTCTGGGTTAGGTCTGGGTTAGGTCTGGGTTAGGACTGGGTTAGGACTGGGTTAGGTCTGAGATAGGTCTGGGTTAGGACTGGGTTAGGTCTGGGTTAGGACTGGATTAGGTCTGGGTTAGGTCTGGGTTAGGTCTGGGTTAGGACTGGGTTAGGACTGGGTTAGGACTGGGTTAGGTCTGGGTTATTTCTGGGTTTGGTCTGGGTTAGTACTGCATTTGGTTAGGTCTGGGTTAGGTCTGGGGTATTTGTGGGTTAGGACTGGGTTAGGACTGGGTTAGGACTGGGTTAGGACTGGGTTAGGTCTGGGTTAGGACTGGGTTAGGTCTGGGTTAGGTCTGGGTTAGGTCTGGGTTAGGTCTGGGTTAGGTCTGGGTTAGGTCTGGGTTAGGACTGGGTAGGACTGGGTTAGGTCTGGGTTAGGTCTGGGTTAGGACTGGGTTAGGTCTGGGTTAGGTCTGGGTTAGGACTGGGTTAGGTCTGGGTTAGGACTGGGTTAGGTCTGGGTTAGGACTGGGTTAGGTCTGGGTTAGGTCTGGGTTAGGTCTGGGTTAGGTCTGGGTTACGTCTGGGTTAGGTCTGGGTTAGGTCTGGGTTAGGACTGGGTTAGGACTGGGTTAGGTCTGGGATAGGTCTGGGTTAGGACTGGGTTAGGTCTGGGTTAGGACTGGATTAGGTCTGGGTTAGGTCTGGGTTAGGACTGGGTTAGGACTGGGTTAGGTCTGGGTTATTTCTGGGTTAGGTCTGGGTTAGTACTGCATTTGGTTAGGTCTGGGTTAGGACTGGGTTAGGACTGGGTTAGGACTGGGTTAGGACTGGGTTAGGTCTGGGTTAGGACTGGGTTAGGTCTGGGTTAGGACTGGGTTAGGTCTGGGTTAGGTCTGGGTTAGGTCTGGGTTAGGTCTGGGTTAGGTCTGGGTTAGGTCTGGGTTAGGTCTGGGTTAGGTCTGGGTTAGGACTGGGTTAGGACTGGGTTAGGTCTGGGTTAGGTCTGGGTTAGGACTGGGTTAGGTCTGGGTTATTTCTGGGTTAGGTCTGGGTTAGTACTGCATTTGGTTAGGTCTGGGTTAGGTCTGGGGTATTTCTGGGTTAGGACTGGGTTAGGTCTGGGTTAGGTCTGGGGTATTTCTGGGTTAGGACTGGGTTAGGACTGGGTTAGGACTGGGTTAGGACTGGGTTAGGTCTGGGTTAGGTCTGGGTTAGGTCTGGGTTAGGACTGGGTTAGGACTGGGTTAGGTCTGGGTTAGGTCTGGGTTAGGTCTGGGTTAGGACTGGGTTAGGACTGGGTTAGGTCTGGGTTAGGTCTGGGTTAGGTCTGGGTTAGGAATGGGTTAGGTCTGGGTTAGGTCTGGGTTAGGTCTGGGTTAGGTCTGGGTTAGGTCTGGGGTATTTCTGGGTTAGATCTGGGTTAGGACTGGGTTAGGACTGGGTTAGGTCTGGGTTAGGTCTGGGTTGGGTCTGGGTTAGGACTGGGTTAGGACTGGGTTAGGACTGGGTTAGGTCTGGGTTAGTACTGGATTTGGTTAGGTCTGGGTTAGGTCTGGGTTAGGTCTGGGTTAGGTCTGGGTTAGGACTGGGTTAGGACTGGGGTTAGGTCTGGGTTAGGTCTGGGTTAATTCTGGGTTAGGTCTGGGTTAGGTCTGGGTTAAGTCTGGGTCAGGTCTGGGTTAGGACTGGGTTAGGACTGGGTTAGGACTGGGTTAGGACTGGGTTAGGACTGGGTTAGGTCTGGGTTAGGTCTGGGTTAGGTCTGGGTTAAGACTGGGTTAGGCCTGGGGTATTTCTGGGTTAGGCCTGGGTTAGGCCTGGGTTTGGACTGGGTTAGGACTGGGTTAGGTCTGGGTTAGGTCTGGGTTAGGACTGGGTTAGGACTGGGTTAGGACTGGGTTAGGTCTGGGTTAGGACTGGGTTAGGTCTGGGTTAGGTCTGGGTTAGGTCTGTGTTAGGTCTGGGTTAGGACTGGGTTAGGGCTGGGTTAGGTCTGGGTTAGGTCTGGGTTAGGACTGGGTTAGGTCTGGGTTAGGACTGGGTTAGGTCTGGGTTAGGTCTGGGTTAGGTCTGGGTTAGGACTGGGTTAGGTCTGGGGTATTTCTGGGTTAGGTCTGGGTTAGGACTGGGTTAGGACTGGGTTAGGTCTGGGTTAGGACTGGGTTAGGTCTGGGTTAGGTCTGGGTTAGGTCTGGGTTAGGTCTCGGTTAGGTCTGGGTTAGGTCTGGGTTAGGTCTGGGTTAGGACTGGGTTAGGACTGGGTTAGGACTGGGTTAGGTCTGGGTTAGTACTGGATTTGGTTAGGTCTGGGTTAGGTCTGGGTTAGGTCTGGGTTAGGTCTGGGTTAGGACTGGGTTAGGACTGGGTTAGGTCTGGGTTAGGTCTGGGTTATTTCTGGGTTAGGTCTGGGCTAGGTCTGGGTTAGGTCTGGGTTAGGACTGGGTTAGGACTGGGTTAGGTCTGGGTTAGGACTGGGTTAGGTCTGGGTTAGGTCTGGGTTAGGTCTGGGTTAGGTCTGGGTTAGGTCTGGGTTAGGTCTGGGTTAGGTCTGGGTTAGGTCTGGGTTAGGTCTGGGTTAGGTCTGGGTTAGGTCTGGGTTAGGTCTGGGTTAGGTCTGGGTTAGGACTGGGTTAGGACTGGGTTAGGTCTGAGATAGGTCTGGGTTAGGACTGGGTTAGGTCTGGGTTAGGACTGGATTAGGTCTGGGTTAGGTCTGGGTTAGGTCTGGGTTAGGACTGGGTTAGGACTGGGTTAGGACTGGGTTAGGTCTGGGTTATTTCTGGGTTAGGTCTGGGTTAGTACTGCATTTGGTTAGGTCTGGGTTAGGTCTGGGGTATTTCTGGGTTAGGACTGGGTTAGGACTGGGTTAGGACTGGGTTAGGACTGGGTTAGGTCTGGGTTAGGACTGGGTTAGGTCTGGGTTAGGGCTGGGTTAGGTCTGGGTTAGGTCTGGGTTAGGTCTGGGTTAGGTCTGGGTTAGGTCTGGGTTAGGTCTGGGATAGGACTGGGTTAGGACTGGGTTAGGTCTGGGTTAGGTCTGGGTTAGGACTGGGTTAGGTCTGGGTTAGGTCTGGGTTAGGACTGGGTTAGGTCTGGGTTAGGTCTGGGTTAGGACTGGGTTAGGTCTGGGTTAGGTCTGGGTTAGGACTGGGTTAGGTCTGGGTTAGGACTGGGTTAGGTCTGGGTTAGTACTGGATTTGGTTAGGTCTGGGTTAGGTCTGGGTTAGGTCTGGGTTAGGTCTGGGTTAGGACTGGGTTAGGACTGGGTTAGGTCTGGGTTAGGTCTGGGTTATT
>NW_027488367.1:577500-582500 GCF_051014445.1 Colletes latitarsis
CCTTTGTACAAAGTACGCATGGTTCTGTGTCCCAATCCCCAGTTTGATCGAGCAAGTCTTGCTAGCGTATAAAACGTTCGCATGACTTTGGCATTCAAATATTCAACGTGGGATCTTACTCCCATTCGCGCATCGATGTGAACACCCAAGTACCTTATGGTTTGCTTGAGTGCCACACTTCTCCCGTTTATCTTTATCACAGGAGGTCGTTCTCTATCCAGATTTCCTTTCAAGAGAATCATCTCGGTCTTAGTCGCGGATAGTGTAAGTTTCTGCGTGGCGCACCACTCAGAAATTGTATCCGCGACTCTTTGCCCTCTTTGCTGCAACTGATTCCTCGAGTTTCCGTAGAATACCACGAGTAAGTCGTCAGCGTAGGCTATTGGCTCGCAAGCCAGGTGTTCGTTTGATAGGAGCTGTAGAACTTCGTCAAAGACTAGGTTCCAACAGCTCGGACCGAGTATCGACCCCTGCGGGCAGCCCTTGGTGACTTGCTTACGCACATTACCGTGTTTGGAAACTATTGTAACCATACGGTCAGCGAAGTAGTCGACCATGAGTCGATAAAGATTTCGGGGACATCCCCGGCGTTTCAGCTTCTGAAGTATGCTTGGCCACCAAACATTATCAAAAGCTCCGGCGATGTCGAAGGAGAGACCTATCACATATCGTTCCTCTCGCTGGGATATCAATTCCCTGAGCTTCACCACGGCGTCTTCCGTGGATCGTCCAGGCCTGAATCCATATTGCCGATCGGAACTATGTTCTGGGTTTAGGAATATATTACTCATTCGATTAAGCATTAGTCGTTCTAACACTTTGCCTAAGATGGAGAGTAGGCATATCGGTCTATACGACTTGACATCCGTTGGTGGTTTATCGGGCCCTTTCAAGATTGCTCTGATCGAGCCGATTTTCCACCTAACGGGGAAGACCCCGTGCGCTAGACACCCGTTGTAGAGTCGAAGTAGAGCACTATGGATGGATCCATAAGCACATTTAACTACCTCGGCCTCTATACGGTCCAGCCCAGGGCATTTGCCTCGCTTTAAGCGCGATACTGCAGCTCCGAGCTCATTCCTCGTGAAGACTGGACAGTCTTCAGTCGGCGGATCGGTTGCAGCATCAGCTCTGGTGTTTGCTTGCTCCGGCGTTTCATCCGTGGACGAGTCGTCCGGGATTAGCGCCTGTAGGAGCTGCGAGGCAGTCGATTCCCAGTCAGTCGTATATCCTTCCGGCGTTCGAATGTTAGAGACCGCAGTCTCAACGCAGAGTTTCTTTTGGGCGATCTTGTAAACAAGTCCCCATGGCTCTTTATTCCCCTGCTCCGTCACAAAGTTCTGCCAGCTTTGTGCTTTCGCAGCGCGCACTGCGGCTGTGTAGGCGAGTCTAGATGTTCGATACTCAGCCTGCTTTGCCGCTCTCTCCTCCGAGTTCCTCTCGCGCTGAAAGGCTCGTCTAAGTCGATAGACTCGCGCTTTCATTCTCGTCAAGTTTTCCGTCCACCATGGGACGGACTTCGAATGCCACTTCTTGGGGCGCATTGAGGCATTGCACGCATCGATGATCGATTTCTCGACCTCTTGTGCTAGGTGTTCGACTTCCCTACGGCAACCAGTGCCGAGGGGTAATTGCCTCGCGCCTTCAAGAAGAACTTGATCAAATCGCTCCCAGTTCGCATGCAACGTGCGGAATCGAGGCTGTGGGCTTCGATTCTCATTCACGTCCGTGAACTGTAAGACAAAATCAATGAGTCGGTGGTCACTGGAGGTCCAATCCTCGTGAACCGTCCAGTTTCGCACAATTGTCGCCATGTCTGGAGTCGATAATGTGACATCGATCCATGACTCACCGGCAGGGCTGGAGTATGTAGGGATACTCCCAGCCTCGTTCAAAATCGTCAAGTCGTGTAATGCGATAAACTCTTCGAGTTTCTCGCCTCGCGTGTCCGGTCGAACGCTTTCTCCCCCCCAAAGGTGGGATTTGGCATTGACGTCCGCGGCTATCACGACTCGACGGTGTTGGAGAGCATCAAGTGTCCTCTCCAAGCGTGCCAGACTTGGTTCAATGTCTTCCGAGCATTGAAAGTACTGGCTAACGAGGTAGAAACTACCGAAGGGTCCGCTAATGCAAACGCAGGAGGTGTGAGTATCACACAGCTGTGTGATTTTTACCACCGAGATGTCCGGGTTTCTGACCACTATTGCGGCCATAGCCCGTTCATTCTCGGCAATCACCTTCGCCGTGAGCCCAAAGCCTGGAATCTGTCCCTGAAATTGGTAAGGTTCCTGCATGAGCAACACGTCGATCTCCTTTGCGTGCATTAGCTCGCTCACCTCACCATGAACAATTAGCGCACGCCGCATATTATGCTGCGCGATGCGCAATTGCCTTAGAGGATTCTCCGGGTCGTTTCTATCCATAATTCGTACGAGATACTGCTAGGTCTAAAGCTGCCTTATAGGCAGGGCAGTTTTTGTCTCGCGACTTATGGTTGTGCTGCTTGCCTCTTGATTTACAGTTCGAGCAAGTCGGGGACTTACTCTTCGCCGTACAAGAGGCAATGGTATGCCCTTCTTCGGAGCAGTGACCGCAAACCTCGCTTTTTGCTTTACAATGTTTGGCCATGTGGCCAAACATTTGACACTTAAAGCAGCGTGTAACAGAGACATAGTCCTGCACTCTGCATGCGGACCAGCCCAGGTACACCCTGCCCATGCTCTTCAGCCGCTGGCGAACCAGCGGACTGACTTCCATGACCCAGTTGGCAGTGTCCTTTTCCTTCGGGCCGGTTGCAAACCGGACCTTCAGATTGGACGACACATCCCCCTGGGTCATATCGCTGAGGTTTTGCTTCCAGATACTGGAAGAAACCTCCTCTTTCCTCATCGACTTGGGAACGTCATACACTATAAGTGTAGGGTTCCTCAAGGTCGGTAGAGTAGCTGAAAGTCCTACCTCTTTCAGCTTCGCGCAGTTGACGAAGGCCTTTAGATCCTCCTTGCGTTCAGTCTCGACGGCTATGCCACCGGAGTGGATGCGTCGGACGGACCTCACGCGGATCTTGGCTTTCGCCGGCTTGACCAGTGACAGAACAGTCTGTTTTGTGACATCACTGTTCTGTCCTTTCCCTTTCGGCGGGAAAATACGCACCACGTGTCGTGGTGGTTTAACCGCTTCCGGGGAAACTCGGTTGGCGTCAACCTTTACCGCTTGCGCGTAGGTTGTTGCCGCACGAACTGGTACAGGTTTCACAGTCGGACGGGATCCCGTCGTCTGCGAAACCGTAGGGGCAACCCTCTCTGCGATCCTCTGGGAGGCTCTCACCTCTTGCCGGATCGCCGCGAGCTGTCCTTTCAGGAAAGAGTTCTGCACGAGAACCTCCTGGACTAGCTCGTAGAGAGCTGCCGCGTTGCCTACGATCAAGGCTCCGGTCTCCTTGCTGAGCCTGGATTAAAGAATCCAGGGAAAGCCCAAGACAGCTGGTCCGGATGCCCTTGAACAATTTCGAGGCCTCTCCACTGATTTTGTCGAGAGGCCTGTTCGATGGACCAGGTGTCGCCTCCGCCGACACCTTTCCTGGCAACTCCTCGCCGCTTTTCCGGGCTTTTTCTGCCCTTTGCGGCTTCTCCTTTTTCACGACGGTTACCCAACCGTCGCTGTCAACTTGGCCCAATCCTCCGTCCGAAGACGTGGCGTTGCCTGCAGAAGTTGCCTTTGGCTTTTTGGCCTCCGGCTTCTTCGGTGGATTTGTGCGGGGTGGTGTCCCCGGTCCGTCCTTCTTGATATCCTTAATCGACGCAGGGGATATCGTTCCTGCCGGCTTAGGTGGTGAAGCCGTCTTTCGCGTCGAGGGTCTGGTGCAGGGGGGCGTTTTAGCGCCCTTACCCACTTCAACCGCCTTCGCTTTCTCTTTTTTCTGGGGTGGTGAGACCACCCCAGCTCTCTTACTCACCGCCGTCGTTCTGCCGGGAGCAGCGACAGCGGCCTCCTTAACTCCCTTTTCCCCCTTGCGGGGTACCGAGGCGTCTATGGGTGTTAATTTGATTTTGGGATCCATACTTATGTATATTCCTTTTCGTCCCGGCGTGTGTCCCGGCCTCCATGGACCCTCAATTGGAACCCGGCTCCGCCTGGGTTAGGACTTGCACCCGGGATATAGTCCGCGAACAAAGGCCGACCGGGCTTTCCCCGGACTCCTAGGTTCACTTCCTCGCCCAATAGAACCCACGAATGGTGTTCCGAGCCGATTGACTAGGCACAGGGCTGCTTCTCTCGCCTAGCCGCCTGTCTAGACGAAGCAGAGGCCAAAGGTACGTGTTGGGCAGCTACACTCCCGCAGGAGAGAGGGCCCTCAGATCCCAGGATCCTCCTTTCCGCCGACACAGGTCGCCACGCACGGCAAACACGTGGGGAACAAACCTCAAGCAGATGTTCCCTCTGCTTCGCTACGCCCGGTTTCTGTTCCCTGTTTTTGCAGGGAACCCGCTGCGTAACTAGGACATGACCTCGGGCATCATGTCCCTGTAGCATTAGCTCCAAAACGTGGGACTCGTCCTTAGCACGACTAGTAGAACTCACTTTGCCATCATCAACTATGCTCTTGACGCTTCAGCGTCCTTTTGCCATCGCCAACGACGGGAGCTGCTGTCAGCAGCGCGACGACGGTCTTACATGTATAAATACATGTTGTCTTTCGTCGTTGGCGTACCTTTCAGTGTTTTCGTCATACGCTGCATATCCTTCCTATATGCAGCGTCCGTATGGCAAGGACTCCGAGTCTGACAGAGCCGTACACCACCGGTTTACAGCTCGGAGTTGAGCTGGTCTAGGCGGAGTCTTCTAATGGCCAGGGGAGCGATCCACGTTTCGAGGCCCGTCTCCCTACCTAGGATACTAGCGTGGTTTCCCAGCCGACACCTTCAGGCAGTAGGGAGCAGCTCAGCTACTTATACGGTGGCCTCCTTCCGTCATTCGTCTGGCGTTACGACGTCTGCCAC